>NC_058103.1:24339545-24642575 GCF_020171115.1 Neogale vison
TTCATTGTTTACAAAATAAATGACTTGAAGGTAAGTAAGAAACTTAGTTTTGTGTCAGATAAATGATTTGTCCTATACCTGCATAAGGACATACTATCATATATTTGTGCATTGTATTTCTTTAAGATTTATTTACTTATTTATCAGAGAGAGAGAGAGAGAGAGAGAGCAAGAGAGCGATCACACAAGAAGGAGGAAGGGCAGGCAGAGGGAGATGCAGACTCCCCGCTGAGCAGGGAGCTTGATGTTGGACTCCATCCAAGGCCCTGGGATTATGACCTGAGCAGAAGGCAGAATCTTAACTGACTGAGCTACCCAGCCATCCCATATTTGTGTATTTGAAGTGAAAACAGAGGGACACAGGTTCAGGATAGAGAAGGAATTCCTGGGAATTTAGGAACATTATTTCAGATTTTGACATTAGTCTTCTCTGTGGCCTTGAGCATTTTCATTAACTTTCCTACAACTCTTCATGATTCTTCAACTGTAAAATGGGATCCAAATATTAAATAGAGGTTGGCAAATTGTGCATGAACCACTAAATATGGCTTCTATAAAAATAAAGTATTTTCATCCATAAAAACCCCTAAGTGCCACACTTAATAAAAATTTTTATTTACTATTCCATTTCTCTCAACCATTAAAAAGATGTCAGGTAAACAGTCATCTGATATCAGGCTCCACATGTTTCTTTCCACCTATTTATAAGATTTTACAATTCTAAAATATAGGTGGAGAATTATTTTACTCTGTACATTTAAACATTTTATTTTTCAAATGGAGAAACTGAAAGTCTCAGAAGTTCTCCGACCTTTTAAACCTTGGATTGGATCAATCAGAAAACTGGCATTTCTGGAATTGAGGGAGGTCCAACTAAGTAATCTTTGATTAAACTAAGTGATACCATTTGAGATTCTTTAAGAAAATCACTCTGCACTTGTGGGGTCTTTTCAATTCTTATTCATTTTTTCAAAAAATGGTAATTCTAAAAATTGAAGAAAAACCAGAAACTGCTATTCCAGCACAAAATCAATAGAATGTATGTATTCATTATCAATATAAAATATATTACTATTTTACTATGTGATCAAACATGACAGATATGTTTTAAATCCCAGCTACCAGAATATTACTGTAATGAATTCTATAAAAGCTTAAAGAAATGCATGTTTTTGTTTTTGTTTTTACCTGATCAGAAGAACATTTAGTCATGCAGAAAACTAATAGCAGTATACATAGAAGACAGAAAATAATCTAAATATAAGGACATGATTTATCTCTGTATTTATTCGAAGTCTCCAGATAACAGTATTTATTCACAAACTACGTACATCCAAGTAGATTATAGCATTGTATTGTTCAAAGAGACATGGATTTCCATTATGTATTCTTTATTTATTAGCTCTGTGGCTTCACACAAATTACTTAATCTCCCAGATGCTGAATTTTTCGTACTTATAACGGATTCTAAATTGTTATTAGACCATATTAGAACTAGTAATAATAGGTCATTTTCTCCCAAAATTGATTAATAATGTAAATCTGATAGGTTCAAGAACAGCCCCAAAACAAGATAAATGAGACATGCTTCATTTTAAAATATTTTAGAGAATGGATAAAACACTAAGTAAAGTGAGAAAACCTGAGAAATTATACAGAGGAGAAAAAACAGATTAACTTAAAATATATAACTATTAGTCTGACAGCATACTTCTCCATAACAATAACAGAAACCAGAAGGGAGTCAGATACTATCTTCAAAATGCTCCAAGAACCCAATTTTCAACTCAGAATTCTACCAATCTAAACTGTCATTCAAGATGACAATAAAATAAAGGTATGTTACACAAAGTTAGACTGGGAGAATACGACTAAAAGTCCATTAATAAGATAACTTTAAAGTCTGAACTTCAAAAGTAAGAAATTAAACTAGAATGAAAGAATGAGATATTAAGAACAATTATACACAACTGATAAACTGCTGAACACTACATCTGAGACTAATGATGCACTACGTGTTGGCTAATTGAATTTAAATTAAAAGCATATATAATCCTAGAAGTTTAACTTTACAAATAAAAACAATGTTACCTTCAAAAAAAAAAAAAAGAAAGACAAGAGCAGTAGTGAACAAAGAAACCTGTATAAGTAAACAAAATAAAACAAACAAACAAACAAAAAAAAAACAAAACACAAGAGATGTCTGATTTCAGCTTTGACATGTAAAGAGCTTACAAGCATCACTCCTGTCGTAACAACAAGAAAAAGCTGAAGGAACAAACCAAATAGCAATGACTGTTCTTGGATCCATCAGAGAACTGAGATTGCAGAACAAACCATCACCGCAAAACCTGGAGAGAGGTTGGTCTACAAAATTACAGCCCAGAACGGCTTATCTAGAGCAGAAGTCACTGTGCCAGAAACTGGTAGGAATGACAGTTACCACTGAGGTGTAAATTCTGACAAATGGTTGGAGGAAGAGTAAGGACTTACTTGAGTGAGAAATTTCCGGGAGCTCAGTCTTGGAGGAACCCAGGTACTTTTGTGGGTTTTTCTTTCAGGAACTCTATCGGCTTTCACAGTGAAGTTCCCCGAAGAAGCCTCTAGGGTTCTCGCAGTGAGAGAGAAAGAATGCTCAAATCCAATGGAAAGAAACAGTAATTTTCCCCATAATACTGGGAACAAGGCAAAGATGTTATCTCTTACCACTACGATTCAAAAGTTCTGATTCATGAACCAAGACAAAAAAAAAAATAAGAAGTATATAGATCAAAAGGAATAATGAAAAAAGTATTTTTGCTAAAAGACAGCACAATTTTCTATGTAGAAAATCCAAAAGAATAGACATAGACATAGAAATTCCTTTGACAAATAAAAATAGCAAAATCACAAGAGATAAGGTTAATCTACAGAAATTATTTGATTTTCCATATATTGACACATCTGGAATTTGTGACTAAAAAGAACACTACCATTTACAGTAACCTCTTCAATGAAATATTCATATATAAATACAATACAATATGTATAAAATTTATATTTGGGAGATTACAAAAATTCTGATGAAGGGAATTAAAAAAGATCTAACAAACAAGGACATATTCCATATTCGTGGATTAGAACTCATAATATTAAGATACTTATTCTTCTCAAATGAATCTTTAGATTCAGTGCAATCCCCCTCAAACCCCAGCAGTGTATTTTGTAGACATCGACAAACTAATCCTAAAGTTTATATGGAAAGGCAAAAAATCCTAGAACAGACAAAAATATACTGAAGAAAAAAGTTGGAAGATAACCAGATTACCCAATTTGCCAGATTGCCAGATTACTCAGATTATCCAATTTCAAGACTTGCCATAAAAATATAATAGTCAAGACATTATAGTTTTAGTAAGAGAACAAATGTGTAGGTAAACAGAACAGAATAGAGTCCAGAAATGGACCCACACCATCACTAAGAAGTAAACACAATCCAATGGAGAAAGGAGGGAAATTTTAACAAATGTTGCTGGAACAACTGTATGTCTAAATGTTAAAAAAAAAAAAAAAATAGATCCCAGATAGACACCTAATAACTTTCACAAAAACAACTCAAAGTGGGTCATAGACCTCAATTTAAAGAGGGAAACAGAAGAAAATCTATGTGAGCTTGGATTTGGTGATGAATTTTTGGATACATCAATAGCACAATCCATGAAAGAAAAAGTTAAGCTGGACTTCATTAAAATTAAAACCTTTAGGGGCACTGGATGGCTCAGTTAGTTAAGCATCTACGTTCAGCTTGGGTCATGATCTCTGGGTCCTGGGATCGAGCCACATGTCAGGCTCTCTACTCAGCAAGGAGTCTGCTTTTTCCTCCCACTCTACCTCTGTGTGCTCTCTCTCTCTCAACTAAATAAATAAAATCTTTAAAAAAATTTAAAAACTTTAAATTAAACTTTGAATTAAAATGTGCTCTGCAGGGCGCCTGGGTGGCTCAGTGGGTTAAGCCTCTGCCTTCAGCTCAGGTCATGATCTCAGGGTTCTGGGATCAAGCTCCTCTTCTCTCTCTCTGCTTGCCTCTCTACCTACTTGTGATCTCTCTGTGTCAAATAAATAAAATCTTAAAAAAAAAATGTGCTCTGCAAATATATTGTTAAGGGAGTGAAAAGACATTCTATGGATTGAGAGAAAGTATTTGCAAAATGCATATCCATTAAATGGCTTGTATTTGAAATATACCAAGAATGTTTAAAAGTTAACAATTAAAAAGAAAGCTAATTAAACAATGGGCAAATATTTGAATAGATACCTCACAAAAGAAAACACAGAGGTAGCAAATAAGCATAGGAGAAGGTGCTCAACATCATTTGCCATTAGGGAATTACAAATAAAACAATAGTAGGATACTACCTTACATCTATTAGAATGGCTGAAATCCAAAAAATTGACAACAGGCATTACTGACTAGGATGTGCAGTGATAAGAACTCTCATTCATTGCGAGTGAGAATATAAAAGTCTATAGCCACGGTGGCTGTAATAGTTTCCTATAAAGCAAAACATATGACTTGCTTACTGTATGAGTTAGCAATCATATTCCTTGCTATTTATCGAACTGCTTTAAAAACGTTTATGTTCAGGGGCGCCTGGGTGGCTCAGTGGGTTGAGCCGCTGCCTTCGGCTCGGGTCATGATCTCAGGGTACTGGGATCGAGTCCCGCATTGGGCTCTCTGCTCGGCAGGGAGCCTGCTTCCTCCTCTCTCTCTCTCTGCCTGCCTCTCTGCCTATTTGTGATCTCTCTCTGTCAAATAAAAAAAAAAAAAAAAAAAAAAGTTTATGTTCACACAAAAAACTGGATAAGGATATTTATGACAATTTTATTCATAATTGCCCCAAACTGGAAGCAGCCAAGATGTCCTTTAATGGATGAATGGATAAAGCAAACTTGCACATCCTCATAACAGAATATTATTCAACAATACAAATAAATGACTCAATAAGCCAAAATGACTAATGAACTGTAATGCATATTACTGAGTAAATGAAGTCAGTCTGGAAAGGCTAATCTTACAATTATATGACATTCTGGAAAAAAGCAAAACTATGGATCCAGTAAAAATATCAATATTTTGATATCACTATATCAAAACCTTGGGGTTCAGGGGTAGGAGATGAGGGCTGAATGTCTAAAGCACCAGGATTTTTCAGGTCTATGAAACTATTCTGTATATACTGCAATGGTGGATATATGACACTATGGAGTTGTCAAAACCCATAGAAATTTACAGAATAAAGAATGAAGCCTTTAGAAGCCTAAAGGCAAAAGAAACCATATACTAGTACTCTACACTGGTCAATTAAGCTGTTTCTTATGGGGATGTGGGTTAACAATTCTGGTACTGCTATATATGAATACAGGTATTGAAAATTAAGTAAATGAATGGCAGATTGAGGGGGCCAGAACTTTTATTGTTAGAATGGGAGTTTACAGATAAGAAAGAGGGAAGATAAAGCTAAAATGATCCATGTGGTAATTAATTAGAGTCTGACATATCAGAATCAACTCATGTTTAGATTTATATACATATAGTTTTATATATAAAAATATGAGTGGATATATGACTATACGCAGGTGAGAATAGACACATATATTTTCCTTCTCTGCAGCCAAGAGGGCATAGCAGGAAGAAACATTCCATTAGCAATGAGAACATCTGGCATCCAGGTCTTGGTTTCTAATTCATTGTACAAAAAAAGAAAACAAAGACCTTTGGAGAAATAGTTGATTCTAGGACCGGGACAAGAAACTAACTGTAAGATGATGCTAAAAAATGTCATAGTGAAAGAAAAGTAAGAAATTGCTCAAAACAAGCAAACAAACAAACAAACCCACAAAGCACAATAATGGGTCAAAGGAACACAGAATCCAACTAAATGTGTTCTCAAGGGCCAAACTGTAATTTGAGCAGTAAAATAAACTGGTTTTAGATTTACAAACTAAATAAAATAAATACTTGTGAGTCTACACTGATATAAATAAATGATATAATTCTAAATAAATGGGAGAAAAGAAACAAATCTACTCTGCAGACGATGTCCAAAAAATGTATATAGACAGGGGCTTCTGGGTGGCTCAGTGGGTTAAGGCCTCTGCCGTCGGCTCAGGTCGTGATCCTGGGGTCCTGGGATCGAGCCCTGCATTGGATTTTCTGCTCCGTGGGAAGCCTGCTTCCTCCTCTCTCTCTGCCTGTCTCTCTGACTACTTGCGATCTCTGTCTGTCAAATAAATAAATAAAATCTTTTTAAAAAAAATGTATACAGATAGTCCACCCTCAAGGAGGAGGAGCGTAATTTCTCACTGTTTTTGTATGGGTTGTTCCTTGTGACTCCAAAAGAGTACGGGATGGAAATGGGGAAGAGACAGGAGTAGCTTCACAATGGAGAAACATGGTGTCAAACATTACCCTGTCTAGGTGATCAAGGTTAACATCGACAGTCCCAAGTTATTTTGGTAATATATGTCTTTGCTATGATTGATGAACGTGGCTTTATTTCGTGGTCTTCTAAACACTCATAAACCCAGTCAAATCATGTGACAAATCTGACAAGTCCCACTTGGAGACATTCTATGAAATAAATGACCAGTACTCCTTGAACTGTCAAAGTCACCCAAACCAAAAAGAGCCTCAGGAATTGATATTGTCTAGAGCAGTCTAAGGAGACATGATGACTAAATGTAGTGTTATATCCTGGATGCAATTCTAGAACAGAAAAAAAGACATAGGTACACTCTAATGAAATCTGAAAAAAAAAACGGGCTTGAGTTACTAACAATATACAAATATTGGTTTATTTGTTATAACAAATATAATATATACTTATTATGATAAAAAACAAAAATCCTAGGCAGGGCACCTGGGTGGCTCAGTAGGTTAAGGCCTCTGCCTTTGGCTCAGGTCATGATCCCCGGGTCCTGGGATCGAGCCTTGCATCGGGCTCTCTGCTCTGCGGGGAGCCTTCTTCCTCCTCTCTCTCTCTCCCTCCTTCCTCCTGCCTCTCTGCCTACCTGTGATCTCTGTCAAATAAATAAATAAAATCTTAAAAAAAAATCCTAGGCAAAATAAGATTATTGCATAAATATAAATGTAATATAGGCCAATAATCTATTCTAACTTGAATATATTTAACAATATACTTTAAATATGTAGGATAAATATTGACAAAACTGAAATAAAGTTTTAATAGACCTACCATCAGAGAGGAAGTTTTTTAAAGTGAAAAATGAGTGAGACCACTGGTAGGGGGAAGAAGACAACAATAGAACTTTAAAGAAAGTGGTAATTCCGAAGAAACTCAAAAAGTGATAAAGATGGGAATAGAAATTAATGAAGAAAGCAGAAACGGAAAAGAAAGAATAAGGAAGATCAATGAATCTTGGTCTTTGAAAAGACCAACATAGTAACAAGAATGTTAAAGACAAAAGATTAAAAATACAAATAAAAATAATAAGAATGAAAAAGTATACAGCTATAGATGAAATGTAGACTAATGTGAAAATATCTTGAACTTTATGCCTAAGAATTGAAAACCATAATGAAATGAAAGATATAACTTACCAAAACTAACTTAAGGGGTGCCTGGTGGCTCAGTGGGCTAAGCCTTTGCCTTTGGCTCAGATCATGATTTCAGGGTTCTGAGTTCAAGCCCTACACCAGGCTTTCTGCTCAGGGAGAAGCCTGCTTCCCCCACTCTCTCTGTCTGCCTCTCTGCCTACTTGTGATTTCTCTCTCTCCTTTCTCTGATGAATAAATAAATAAAATCTTAAAAAAAAAAACTAATTTAAAATATTAATCAATCCCAAAGAGACAACTGTTAAAGGTTTGAGTCAATAGTTAAAAATATAACCATTAAAAGAGAGGGGGGGAAAAATACCACAATTCAGATCATTGTTGAGGTTAATATTCTTCAATATCCAATGCTTATGCAAATACCAAAAGAAAAAAAAAAGGATTTCCTTCATTTGTTTTATGAGATTCTTATAACAAAACCAGATAAGGACACTATATAGAAAATTTGGCCAATATTAGTGAACTAAATCTAGAATTATGCACAAAATATAATACATGACTATGTTGAATTATTCACACAAAGCAAAAAAAAAATAGCATTTGGGAAGAAATAACATTGTTATTAATCATTAACAATATGATATCCTAAACAAAATATGAGAGGATCTATAAAGAGAGCTAATAATTTTCCTTTGCAATTCCTTAACTGAAATACTTAGGCCCATATGTTTCAGAATTAAGAATTTTTAAGTTCTGAAAAAGTAGAAAGGTGTATAACCATACATTGTATAACATAATCAGCAGCTTGGAAACACCATCCCTTAATCAAATATATTAATATTTTCAATGAAAACTTATGAATATTCATGTTAAATATGACAAAGACTATAAATAACCTCATATCTGTTCAGATCAGATTTGATCTTGGAATAAGATTGAGTGCCAAATTTGCTTTGAAAAACTCAGTTTTTAAAGCTTTTTGAATTTCAAAATCATGAATAAGGGATTATGAATCTGTTATAAGAACAGTTCAGCACTATTGCTATATAAAAGTTAAATAAACAAAAAACAATTACATTCTTATATACTAGCTACAAAATTAGAAAATGCAATTTTGAAAATTTAAACAACAAAGAGCTGTAAAAAGAACAACTAGGGATAAAGACATAAAAAGTATTACCAATACATTTTTCCACAAAAATTATAACATTTTAATGACATAAAAAATAAGGCTCAAGTACGTGGAAAAACTTACCATATTCATATATAGAAAAATTCAATAATGCAAAGATTTCCTTTTAAATCAACTATACTTGGAGTTAATAAAATACTAATGCAAATCCAAAGGTGGTATTTAAATAGAACTTGACAAGTAGATTGTAATCTTTATATGAAAGAGAAAAAGGCCTTGAATAGGTAAATCTCTTTTGAAGTGAAAAGGCATCAAAGTGATAGGCATCAAAGCAAATAACAAGATCTAAAATTTTTAAGTAATTCAGAGATGGATAAATTCACCCATGATATAGAATAGAGACCACAGAAACCAACTCTTCATATGAGATAAACATGATCTTAGGAAACACTGAAACAAACATAGGCCATTCAAACAATAGTGTGAGCAGAATTGCTTACAAATATGTACATAATGATAAACTTAACCTCACATCATCTACTCATTGAGTAGATAAAAATCTACACATTTAAAATATTTTAAACACTGATAAAAACATGACCATAGATGTACAAATGTGGGGTAAGGAAGGATTTTATTAATGCACATTAAAATTAAATTTTTCTGAACATAAAGTTCACTGTAAACAAAATTAAAGAACAAAATTCAAATAGAAAGTAAATATTTACTATTTTATGACCCCAAAGGATTACTATCCATATAGCCATACCTCTACAAATCAGTAAGAACAAAAGACACAACTCATTTAAAACATGGGAAATTTATATAAAGGTACAATTCAAAGAGTGGAGAACTCAAAAAAATGATATATGAGAAATATCTACCCTTATTTCTACAAAAGACAAATTCAAACAAGAAGTTATCATTTCATACCCAAAGGATTATAAACAGTGAGAAGTTGACAGTACCAGTTTTAATAAGAATTGAAGAAGTGGTAGTCACAAGCTGTGATAAGGCAATGGGGTAAACACTTTAGTAGCCATTTCACAATATCCAGTAAAACCAATGTTAGGAATAACTTGTAACTTGTAACCTATCAGTTCTACTCTTGGCATGTACCTTGGGGAAACTTTGGAACACATCCACAAGAAAACATATTAAAAAGTGATCATACCAGGGATGCCTGGGTGGCTTAGTTTGTTAAGTATTGGACTCTTGATTTCAGCTCAGGTCATAATCTCAGGGTCATGAGATAGAGCCCTGGGGGGACTCTGAGCTGACCATGGAGCCTGCTTAAGATTCTCTCTCTCCCCCACTCCTTCCACTCCTCCCCACCCTCACATTTGTGCTCTTTTTTCCTCCTCTCACCCTAAAAAAAATTTTTTTGATCATCCCAGTATGAGAAATAACGGGTTAATTGCAAAACTATTTCACATGTAGCACCACAAGAATGGATGCATTTTGGCATAATAGTAAAATAGAATATAATGCACCCAGTTCAAATTAATACACTAGAGCTTTAAATATAATAAGGTTGTTGAGTGGAAAGATGTTCAGGAAGATACATGCATTAGATAGCATGTAACAAAGAATTTAAAAACATAATATAAATGGGTATGACAGATATATAGTCATATTATAAATATATACAATATTTCATATTTTATATTATAAAATAATATACAGTATATAATATAGTTCAAAGATATATAAAAGATTAATATAGGGAAGAATAAGCTTAAGCTGAGTATACAACCAGAAATTGGCTACAGAAGGTGAGAAGTACCCAGAAATTGAAGATGATGACAGAGGTAGCATGGTTTTATTATCATTTCTTTGAAAGAGAATGGAAAAATATCTGACATTGGTATCAACATTGTATTTTGCTTATGTTTGCTTACATAAGTGCTAGCTCTTATTTTAAAAATATTTTTATTTATTTTACTTTTTAAAGTATTTAATATATTTATTACCTACAATAAATATATATAATAAAATCATTATTTATATTTTAATTTAGTTTACTATTTATTTTTATCTATTGTTTATATTATTTTATTACTTCAATTATTTATTTATTTATTATATTTATATATATTTATTTATTTAATTTAAAAAATATTCAGGGGAGCCTGGGTGGCTCAGTGGGTTAAGCCTCTGCCTTCAACTCAGGTCATGATCTCAGGGTCCTGGGATCCAGCTCCGCAGCGGGCTCTCTGCTCAGTGCTGAGCCTGCTTCCCTCTCTCTCTCTGCCTGCCTCTCCTCCTACTTGTGATCTCTCTCTCTCTCTCTCTCTCGTTCTATAAAATAAATAAATAAATAAAAATTTAAAAAACAAAATCAAAAACATCAGGTTGCTTAAATTTAGTTGTAAATTTATTTTTCCAAAGCATCAATATTTCTGGGGTTGTGTGTCCAAGTCGCTGCCAGGGCTGCCCTGTAAGCTATCACTCTCCTAGCATGGTGTTAGGAACATGGACAATGAGCACCCCAACATTATTTGACGCCTTAGGTTTTGCTCAGAACTATCTCAACTCTTAACCCTGCTAATCCTCACAAATTCCATCCTTACCTGTTTTTCTATCTACCTGATGTCTTCTGGTGTTTTGAAGGAAAAATTAAAATTCTAGAACTGTTACATACAGCCATTGAGAGGATGTGTGCCTGTGGAAAATGAACATGGATCCAATCAACTAAAGCTTTCCTGAGCAGAGGTTAAGATCCACTTGGGGAAAAGACATCCAACGTCAGTGTCTGACTTGTTATTGGCTTTTTATTCTGACCCACCTCCTTAGTCATCTCCTGAGATATCCCACCCATCCATTCAATTTACAGTTCATCTCAGGGGTCATCTCATCTTGATAGCTTCTGGGTGTGTAAGTATTCATTTATTTAATTAAATACTGATGAAAATTTACTCGACACAGCCTTGTTCTGAGGGTGGAATTCTGAGTGACTGAAATCGAAGACGTCTTAACATTTTTCACTGTCTTTATGGCGTTAATTTAAATATTTTTAGCACCTAAATGAGGGTCTCCTCGTCAAGAGCCTCTTAATCCACTCCAGCTTAATCTGTGATCTACTCTAATCTTCCCAAGTCCAAACTTGGATGTCACGCTTCTCTTGAGCAGTTTTTTCAGGTGCAACTAGACTTGGGACTTCTTTGTCCTTCTCCCTCTACTTGTCCTACCTCATCTGCCATGGTCTCATTTCATTCCACCCTCCGTATATCCAAATCATATCCCATATGCCTCTCCAGCCACATCTTGGTAATGCCTATGCCTTTCAGCCATGGTCAAAGTACCTACATGCATACAGCTATGGTAAAAGAACCCATCTTAATGATTATTTTGTTTTGGAGCCTTTATGTAATTGTATATATTTATTTACTAATTCTGGTTATCCTAGTCTTTGTGCAGATCTGAGTATCTATCTGGTATTATTTTTCCTCCTTTCCGAACAACTTCTTAAACATGAATTGTATTGCATTGAGTTCTATCAATGTTTATTCTGAAAATTCCTTCATTTGATGTATTAGCCAGGGTTCTCCAGTAAAGCAGAAGCAACAGGTTATACATACAGAGAGAGAAAGATTTAGTTCAAGGAATTGTCTGATACAGCCATGAAGTGAAAAATCTGCAGAGCAGGCTGACAGACTGGAGACTAGAGAAGAGCTGATAACTGCATTCCTGAGTCTAACATCAGTTTAGAAGAATAGTCCCTTCCTTGAGGGACCTCAGTCTTTTTACTTAAGACTTTCAACTGATCAGATGAGGCCCACCCACATGATGGAGGTAATCTACTTTATAAAAATTATACTGATTTAAATGATAATCACATCTAAAAATTACCCTCATAACCAAATCTACACTACTGGGTGTCATGGTTAGTCAAGTTGATACATAAAATCAACTATTATACTTTGTCTTTACTTTTGGAAGGTGTTTTGTAAATATAGAATACTTGATTAACAAAAGTGTTTTTGTTTTTGTTTTTGTTTTTCCTCTCACTCCTTTAAAGCTACCATTTTATTATTTTCTACCGTGCGTGGTTTCCAGACAGAAATTTTCTGACATTCTTATATTCGCTCTGTAGATATGTATTGGGCAGGAGGAAATGCTTATTTTAAGATGTTCTCTTTTTCACTACTTTCAACAATTTGGTACTATTTATGTTTCTTCTTCTTAGGATTTGTTGTACTTGTGGGTAATGCAGTGCTGTGGTCTGAATGTTCACATGCCCCCCAGAATTCACATATTGAAATCCTAATGCCCAATGTAGTGGAGTCAGGAGATGTGTCTTTAGAGGAACTTGGGTTATGAGAGTGGGGTTCTCATGAATCAGATAAATGCTTTATAAAGGAGGTCCCACAAACCTCTCTAGCTCCTTCCATCATGTGAAGACACAACCAGAAGCCTGTCAGCTTGAAGAAAACCCTCACCACACCATACAGGCACCCTATTCTCAGACATCTAGTCTCCAAGCTATGAGAAATTAATTTCTATTTTTCATAACCACCCAGTCTGTAATATTTTGTAATGGCAGCCCAAACAGAGTAAGCCATTCAGATTTACGGTTTTCATCAACTGTGGAAATGTTTCAGTTACTACTATGATTACTTTTAAATATTTTACTTACTTATTTGAGAGAGAGAGTGAGCAAGTGAGAGCACAGGAGCAGGGGCAGAGGGAGAGGGAGAAGCAGACTCCCCACTGAGCAAGAAGCCCAAAGAGGGGCTCAATCCCAGGACCAGGAGATCATGACCTGAGCTGAAGGCAGATGCTTAACTGACTGAGCCACCCAGGTGCCCTAAAGTTATTATTTTAAAAATATTTTTTATCCTTCCCCTCCCCCCACTCCTCTCCTCATGAATCCCCATTTACGCACTCATCTACAATGCTGATATTTGTTCTGCAGCTCACCCTGCCTCTGTCCAATTTGGTTCCAATCATTTTTATCTTTGGGTTTTATTTCAGATGTTTTCTAAATGCAGAATAGTCAAGTATGTTAGTTTCTTAGAGGTGTTCTGAACTAGGTCTTAGCAGAAATGGAAAACAGAGGAAGTGCAAGAAACAGGGAGCAGATGGGGAACCTGAGTGGCTCAGTGGATTAAGCCTCTGCCTTTGGCTCAGGTCATGAACCCAGGGTCCTGGGATCAAGCCCTGCATCTGCTCAGCAGGAAGACTGCTCCCCACCCCCGACCCCCACTCCTGCCTGCCTCTTTGCTTACTTGTGATTGCTGTCTGTCAAAATAAATAAATAAAATCTTTAAAAAGAAAGAAAGAAAGAAACAGGCAGCAGTGTTTATGATCATCAGTGCTCACACCATCCACAAGACCCTGCCTTCTTGCTCAGTTCTGCCTCAGGGCAAGGAGTGCACACAATCTCTGTTAACTTTTTTTTTTTTTTTTTTTAAGGAGAATCACCTCTATCACCTAGTGTGAGGGAGATGGTGAGAAATGCTCTCCTAGATCACTGAGCTCTCCACGGAACCACAACCATGGTCCCATGGCCTACCCTAGGGAAAATATCCAGTACAATGCTTAGCCATATTCTTTAGGAAAGGTCATTCTTAGCACCCCCTTGTCTTCAAATTTGCAAAAAATTGCTAATTTGCAATAGATCTCTATATTTTTTCTAATAATTAAGATCACTACATAAGGAAATTCAAAACGCTTTTTTGAGAAAAATCAAAATGTTATTATCAACACTATTGAGTTTATATTTTATTTTTCTCTAAGAGGTATTGGCAATATTTCTATTTTTGGCTACTATTTGGAGGAAATCCAGATTTAGGGACATTAAATTAAAAGTTTTACTTTAAATGTGAAAATGTTAACATTGATTAGTTAAGACAGAAGTCTGTCCCTAATCCTTAGTTGTCTCGGAATTTGTACTTTGGAAGTAATTAATGGTTATTATACAATAATAATTGATCCCGTGGTACACATGCCCTTCCAGTGCAACTCATTAAAATAAAAACATTTAATTTGATAATCAACTGTAACACTCAGCTAACAAGATGTAACATCATTTACTGGTTTCATAGTCATTATATATGGCAGAATAATAAATAATTAACCTATTACAGGAACATCTGGTAATCCTTTAATCAATGTACCCTCAGCTTTATTTATATAAATCTCAATTTGGTCTATGGTGCTTAGATTTCATGAATTTAATTTACCTTTGATGATTAAGTAACTAATTATTTGGTTACTCTGTTATGGTTTTTATTCTAACATAATCATGGGCTAATCAGAACAAAACATTATAATCTATCACCTTATATTCTAAATGCACTTGTATTAAAAAATTAGGAAAACGATTTCTCTCTACGTATTTTAAATATTTTTCATATCACCTTGTAATAGGAAAGAAAACATGTAAATCCCATAATGAAATAATGTGCAGCAATGAAAGTAAAAAGGATTTTTCATATAAAATTATGTATTTCATAATAGGACTTATTTCCATTCATTATAAAATATGAGTAACCACTCTTTGGCTTCATCACAAACTTGCAAAGAAAAGCATTTTGTTCCCAATTTATAGATAAGATAGTGAAGTCCCAGGAGTTGTCACTTGTCTCAACTATTAAATGGTCCACTTGAAATTTTTGCCAGTTTTATTCTAAAGCTTATTCACTGTGCCATGATTCTTTTCTTTATATTTTTATAGTGAGCATACAAATAAAGGTTTTGGCTTCAGGGATTCTTGGGAAAAAGGAATTCAATCTTTCCTTAGCTTAAAATAAAGTATTACATTGTTAAATTTTTGTGGGTTGAAATAGACGTGGCAGAAAAAGCAGGAAGGGGAGGAGGAAGAGAGGAGAAAACCAGGAAGACGATAAACAATAAACAAGAACAAGAAGATGACTTCTTGCACATTTCACCCATATCCTTATCTTATAGTCACATCCAAATTAACGTATTTTCTTTCTCCTGTTAGAAAGAGGTATCTGTTTTGTGCCAGTCTCAGTCTATTGATAGCCAGTATTAGGGCTGGGCCAGCCTTCCTGCTTCTTGTAATTGCAAAAGGTCCTCAGTAATGACCATCAGGAAACTTTGGGGGGAAAAAAGGAGAGAGAGAGAGAGAATGAGAATGTAGGCTTGGGGTTCTGCTTTTACTGAGTCAAGGGTGAAGCTTAGGGTTTTAGGGCTCACTCTTTATCAGCACATTTAAAACATAAGAATGGGAATTTAAAGCACAGGAAGAGAGGAAAAAAAAAAAAGCAAAAAACAAACAAACAAACAAACAAAAACACAAGTGACTCAAATAGTCAGTTACTGAAAGCAGCCAAGATCTCTAAAACAGCAAAGCTTGAGGGCTCCGACTAGGGCTCAGGGAGCGGGATGTACCCCAGCTGCCAGACTCTTTATCTAGTATTGTGGCTGGCTATGTGTTTATTTGAGATAGCCATCCTTGAAGTGGATGTTTCCACAATCAAAGCTTAAGTCAGGCACTTTCATTACTAAAAGAAAAAAGCAACTGTCAGGACCTACACTGCAGTGGCATAGCTAAATAGATAGTGTTTGTTTCTACGAATTCATTTTTTGTATTATTTCCTTATCTACACCAGTTTCGTTTTTATTCTGCATTGACCAGACATGGTGAGATCATGAAGCTTTAAAGCTTGCATCTTAAAACAGAGGTCTCTGGGGCAATATAATACACAGTTTTCAAAACAGAAAAGACTTATTCTGGAAACCCTGATGGTATTTCCCAGAGTACTGTTAAATTATGCATATGCTAGAATCATGAAGATCTTACTCACTGTATTTTTCTGTCTATTGTAGGATAATGGTGAGTAGAATTGAATTAACACGACAGAATAGCCATTACCAATAGCAAACTTATAATTTCTTTTCCCTTACTACATATCAACATGCTTTGAGAATATAATTTTATTTAATTCCACATTTTTCTTAATGTAGATGTTACAACATCTTTCATGGGTAATCCAATGACAAAAACAGCAAAAACACAGATGCTCAATGACTAATTCAAATTTTTTATCTAAGAATATGTGACTAACTCAAGGTTAAACAACAAGCCAATTAAGAAACTAGTAAGCGAATGTCTAATTCTAGAGTTAAAGGTTATCAATAGACCCAAGATGGGATTGGGACGGAGACAAACCATAAGTGACTCTTAATCTCACAAAACAAACTGAGGGTTGCTGGGGGGAGGGGGGTTGGGAGAAGAGGGGTGGGGTTATGTGCTATGGTGAGTGCTGTGAAGTGTGTAAACCTGGCGATTCACAGACCTGTACTTCTGGGGATAAAAATATATTATATGTTTATAAAAAAAAATGCTATTTAAAAAAAAAGGTTATCAATAGGCAGAAATCACTTTCAAACAAATGTTAAATACTCTTTGGAGTAGAAACAAACCCATCCCTTAGAAGAGAAAGGATTCAAATTATTTCTATGAACCTGACCCTGATTGAGACTATTCTCTTAGGACAGGAACTCTGAGTGAAAATCCGACAATTTGTTATATTACCAATTCAGAAAATAATCTCGAACCCTACTGATACAATGTCAGCCTGTCATCTATGAATTTCTCTCTTACTTTCTCAGATCATGCCATATAACAACCGCTATCTCTAAATCTTTCAGACTTCTGGGGCAGGGGTTACAGCAAGGCTATTTCTTTTCCGTTGGGAATTTTCCATAGCTCTTTTGAAAAATAAGGGTAAGAAATAGAACCCATGACCTAGAAGGTACCAAGATCAGTTCCCAGTCTTTTTTTTTTTTTTTTTCCCTTGCAGGAGCATAAAATTTTCCAAATTCTATGAAACAGTGTATCAGTTTTGTCTATAACAGAATGTGGTTGTGAATCCTTTTCTTCTTCAGAAAGATTGTCTTATACTTCATAACAAAAATATCCATTGTTATATCATAATATTGCAGTTAATTCTATACTCACCTAACTCTCTAACTAGATCCTGATAGTCTAACATTCTTGAAGGTGAGAACCTCCTTTCATACTATTTGCGATGCTTTGCGCATAGTTGGGGTTCATTTTTAAAAAGGAGTGTCTAGGTTACATACTTCTCTTTCTCTCTCTCTCTCTTGCTCTCTGTCTTTGAACTGTGCTTTTTCCTGATACTGATTGATATTTTCTGCAAGAAATTGGGACACATCAAACTGATCTATCACTCAAGTACACTATCTGTGTAATACATTCTCTGGTGATCTTTCTGCCACTTTCTCCCAAGGAAATTTTGCATGACTGGAACAGCATGTGTACTATTAATCATCCAGGTCTGCTGCCCCGATTCTACATTAGAAAGAATATTCTCACTCAGGGTTAGGGACTTTGTGAGATTATTTTTTATGATAAATGAGTATCCATACCACTTATATTTCTGATGTTGTAGGTGAGCGAGCGAGCGAGCGAGAGAGAATGTATGTACGTACATGTTTGTATGTGCACATTCTGTTTGTACCTCCTGCTAGACTGCCAGTTCCTTGCAAGCAAAGACGATGCATTATTAGTCAGTGTTCTCCAGGAAAGCGTGTGTGGGATGTGTGTAAATCCACGTATATCAAGATGTAGAAAGAAAGAAAGAATTGTCACAGACAATTCTGGGGTCTGATAAACCCAAAATATGCAGAGCAGGTCAGCTGGCCAGAAAGACAGAGAAGAGTTGATGCTGAAGCTTGAGTCCCAAGGCAGTCTAGTGGCAGAAATCCCTACTCCTTAAATGAACTCATTCTTTTTTTTTTTTTTTTTTCTTTTAAGGCTTTCAACTGATTAAATGGGACCTACCCACATTAGGAAGAATAATATAGTTTAGTCAAAGTCTATTACTTTAAATGCCAATATCATCTATGTAGAGATACACAGACTTATATTTGATCAAATATCTGTGTACAATGGCCTGGCCAAGTTGACACAAAACTGACCATCATGTATGTCATAAGTTTTGACCACCCGCTGGGTTCCCACCCCCAGGCCAGACATCACAAGTTGGATGCTTCTTCATATTTCGCATATTGGCTTATATTTTACTTTCCTTTTGGAAAGTTTTACTGATCATGACTCCATTGAAATGACCCAGATCAACTTCTATATTTTAAGACCAAATCCTAGGTTTATTTATTTATTTATTTTTTTAAAATTCACTAAAGAAAGAGAAAGGGGTATGCAGAAAGCAGCCTTGTTTAAGCAGCTAAATGTGAATGGTAAAGGGATAGACATTTGGAGATACATAATCTAATCATTCATTTAGTAAGATTTTTTTTGGAAATTTTATTACTGTCAATAAGTTAAATGTAGATATTATTAATAGTAACACTATTTTTATGATTTATTCATCTTGAAGAGGGGCTCATTTGGTCCTCTATCATAAAAGCATTACCTAATAGTGGAATTACATAATACAAGACCTGCATTAGATGGGTCACCTTAGCCCCTATTATTACTCCTGTAGTCTTTCAGGAAAATGTGTATAGATAGATAGATAGAGAGATAGATAGATATGAGATCAGAGACATCTGACTAGAGTCAAAGTAGGATCATGAAGATATAGTTTTAGAGGTGATTTTGAAACTTTTTAAATACATTTTTTATTAAAAAAGAAAAAAAATTAGCACTATCTCAAATGTGAGCAGGTATTGGTTGAGTAGCATATCATCAACGAACAAGATATTGTTGGGTTTTGCTGTGTGTTTGTTTTGTTTTTTATTATAATATATTCACAGAGACTTGGAAGTTAACAGGACAATATCCTAACAAATTGTTTTTCTTCTACTGGGTTCAATTAGCTAGAATGGCTGTCTCCTACTGACAGGGCTTTTGACCAGCAGTAGTTGTCTTGTGGGGACAAAACCAAAATAGAAATTATTTAGTTCCAAAAAGACTTAGTTTTTTTCATTATTAAAGACTGGGCACATCATGGATGGTGAGCTTTGTTTCCTTACTTTAGCAAACCCCTTGTTTTAGACCACCAATAGGTTCTCACCCAAAAACCAATTCTGTAATATGTTATCTAGTATATTAACAAATTCTAAACAGAGATAGTCCTAATAATGCTTTACTTTCGTCACACTACTGATACTGCTTGCAAAATTTTGACTTTGAAAAAAGATGGTCATAGAATGTAGGAATTCACTAAACACAAAAATCTCATGCAATTTTAATTCATTCATTCATTAGGCACATCTGTTTAACATCTTAGCCACGGCAGGCACTGAAATAAATTTAGAAAAGGAAACATGATTAGTAACCCTAGTTTCACGTGGGCTATAGGCTACTATACACTATTAGGTGCACATTAATATTACACATTATTTTACATATAAAGGGTGCATATTTTATTGGATAAATGAACTGACACTTGGACATTAAATTCTCTAATATGTCACAAATGGTCACTGCAAAACAAAATTTACTCAATTATTAATAATATTGAGTTTGTGGTCCGTTTTAAGAAGTTTAGGGGGGAGCCTGAGTGGCTCAGTGGGTTAAGCCTCTGCCTCTGCCTTTGGCTCAGGTCATAATCTCAGTGTCCTGGGATCAAGCCCCACATTGGGCTCTCTGCTCAGTGGGGAGCCTGCTCCCCGACCCCTGCCTCTCTGCCTACTTGTGACCTCTCTTTCTCTGTCAAATAAATAATAAATAAATAAAAAACTAAGTCTTTTTGGAACTAAATAATATCTATATATCTGTCTGTATATATATGAGCTCAGAGACCTCCGACTAGAGTCAAACTAGGATCATGGAGATATGGTTTTAGAGGTGATTTTGAAACGTCTTAAATACATTGTTGATTAAAAAAGAAAAAAATCTTTAAAAAAAATAAAATAAAAAAAGAAGAAGTTTAGGGTTTTGTCCTGCTTCCCCTCCCCTCACTTATCTCTTATTTCAGCTTGCATTTTTATACAGCATCATTTGGGGGGCAAAAAAAAAAAAAAAAATTACCAACCATTGAACAAAATCAGAGGGGAGAACACTTTAAGTAAGAGCATTTTGTTAGTTATCACACAGTACCTTTTGCCCCCTAAGAAAATTATGGTGGTACCATAATTTCTTTTGAAAAGGAACAAAACACAAACAATAAGTCACAATACCTCTTGGAATTAAAAAAAAATTTAATATCCTAGTGAAACTTTGAAACAACTCTGATGTTGTGTTCCAGTGAAATTCAGAATAATTGGCACTATTCTGACATAAGTATTCTATCACACTGCCCCTTCACTGAGAGAGACAATTGTTTAATGAATGCAAGGGCTACAGGTCATTGAGGGTTACTGGGAGAGCCTGTGGTATAGTCATTCATGCCCTGAGCAGGAAGAATAGCAGCAAGGATGTGTTAATTATATTTATTTTTTATATTAATGTACAGGGCAAGAAAACAACAGGAATAAATGTCAGCATCCTGTTGATTATTTTCTCTTACCCCTCAAGGTAGAAACACACTTAAACAACCATGTAATAGAAAGAAAAGAGCAGCATGTTGTCAAAATTGATATAAACCTTGCTTCTGTAGGAGATGCAGAAAGATCTACATGCTCGTTTGCAGAGGAAAAAAGTTAATCAGAGAAGAAGTTAATCCTGTTTTATGGACCTGTGGTCAGTGAAGGGATTAAAGCTTTGTAAACATGCTCTAAGCATTTCCTTTAAACATCAGTTAACACAATATACTTACCCAACTCTCTAGGAATGCATGGAAATAAGACAGAAGACGGGAGGTAATCTGTGCATCAATCTTTTATACATATTTAAAAAAATAGGTTAGGAAATTACTATTTAATTTTTCTCACATATACTGTCTGCTGATCAAGCCCATGTTACCATGTTCTTTTATCTAAAAATGACTTTCGTACCAAACTTAAATATACTCCAGTAGTTCACAGCCTTAATTTACTAGATTTTATTCTGTTCTAAGCCGAAGGATCACATCATGCCTATCTATCCTCTGTAGAGGGGACCAAAGGAGCAACTTGGAGCACCCCAATTCAAAATTTCCTCACCAACCATATGAAAGAGTGTCTTGTTTCACATTAAAGTAAACTCCTTTAATTTCAGATCCCGGACTGTTAGGTAAGGGCCACGTTACTGTCAAATGCAGCATATAAAATTAAGGTAACCTTGAATCAAGGAGTATATAGACACCACGGCCTGGAATAAGACTGAAGGTCAGAAGTTACTAGTCAACAAAACCCAGCTTTGAAGTGAAAAAGTTTAGAAGTGGGTGCAAACTGGAAAACCATTTGCAAACAAACGATGTGATGAATACAGAGCCATTTAACCATTCAGTAAGTATTGGCTATTGTCACTCTGTGACTAGCAGTATGCTAGGTCTTCAAGAGCAAATCAAGATACACTTCCTGCCATTGAGATGTTCACAGTGTAGTTGGGGAAAATTCAATAATCATTCACTATGTAGAAGTATGAAAGCTGTCTGAAGGAAATAGCATAATGCTCTTGGCTAAGCCAAATGTTGCTATTTGGAGCAAGGTGGAAGGCAAGAAGGCTCTGGTTCTCTAAAAGCAGCGATTCAGTGTTTGCAGTACAAGATTTTATTTGGGATCAACCTGAAGAAATGGGTAGTATATTAATCTCCTTAGGCTACCATAACAAAATACATAGACTGGGTGGCTTAAACAACAAAAAAATAATTTTCTCAAAGTTCCAGAAGCTGAAAGAATAAGATCATGGTGTCATCAGGGTTGGTTTTTGGTGAAGTTTCTCTTTCTGTATTGTAAATGGCCACCTGTTCCCTCTCTCTCTCCTGTAGCCTTTCCTCTGTGCATGTTGGAGAGAGATCTTTTCCTCATAATGACACTATTTCTATTGGATTAGAAGGACTTTATTTAAGGACTTTATTTAACCTTAATTAATACTCTAATGGCCTTATCTCCAAAAAGTCACATTGGGGTTTAAGGCTTCAACAAATAAATTTGGGCGAGGGGTGTTCAATTCAGTTCATAACAGGGAGGAAACATGAATAGATGGAGAACGTTGAAACACCATGCAAACTTGAAAAGCCAACACTTCAGGGAACTCTGGAGTGAGTGTTCCACGCAAACTGTATTCTTTAGAGCAGGGTAGCAAGTCCTTGCCTGACGTGATCTGGGCATATCATTGTGTCCAACACAGGGTGCCTAGAGTTATTTCATTAACTACTTCATTAAACCAGAAAAGGAAACATTTAATCTGAGACTTCAAGGCAGTTAGGAATCGATTAGTCAGGAGAGGAAGTGTCAAGACCTTCAATCCATTGACTCACTCCGTATTGACTCATCACCTTCACTCCTTCCAACGTTTTCCTCCTTTATTCTTCTCAAATCCAGCTCAGACTTTGCAATCCATTGTTATAATAATTTGAAAATATTTTAACTCCACTGTCTTCTAGGGTAGATAGACACCTCCAATGCTCTGACACATGCCCCAAACCTGAATGAACTAATATGTGTACTTTCTCTGAGCTAGAACTCAGCTGAATGCTATTGAAGACAAATCCAGGGGATGGGTGGCAAAGGCTTCATTGAAACACTTGTCACAGCTCCTCATTTCAACTTCACCTTTTTCACAGTGATTATTCACACAATCCCATTGTTCCTCACATTTCCCGTTCCTCCCCACTGCTTCACCTTCCAGTGGTAAATCCGTCTTGAGGAAAAAGGCACCATTAAATGGACATCATCTTAACTCCTCACGGTAAAATCAACAAACAGCATTTAACAGCATTTTTTTTTCACTTTTTTTAAAATAAAGAAAGTGTCTTTCTCTTTAGGCCAGCAGAGTCTGTCCATTGAATAATATTCAATACCTTTATCTTGGCAAAATCCCTAGTATATCCTGTATCGTTTATCATTTCCTCTCTTCCATATTATTGCCATCACAACACAAACTTGATCTAGAATCTCTTCTTGTGAAATATCACTTCTTTGACTATTTTGCTTCTCCAGGAATTTTGTTTTCCTAATTCATTTTATATCCTAACTTGGGCAATGAATGTCAGGCTCCTTATGTACTTCCTTGCCTCCCTTTATTCCAGTGCATTCTAGGCTGGATTCTGTCCCCATGGTTGCACTGAAACTCTTCCTATCAAGGCCACCATTGAATTCACTCCTCATCATTCTTAATCTTTAAGATAGTTTCACATTGGCCATTCACCTCTTCTTATTATTTTCTTTTAAGATTTTATTTTTAAAAGAGAGAGTGAGAAAGAGCACAAGCAAGGGAAGCAGCAAAGGGAGAAGGAGAAGCAGACTCCCTGCTGAGCAAGAAGCCTGATGTGGGGCTTGATCCTAGGACCTTGGGATCATGAGCTGAGCTGAGGGTAGATGCTTAACTGACTGAACCATCCAGGTGTCCCCACTTCCCTCCTCCTCCTCCTCCTCCTCCTCCTTCTTCTTCTTTCTTCTTTTTTTAAGATTTTATTTATTTATTTGACAGACAGAGATCACAAGTAGGCAGAGAGGCCGGCAGAGAGAGAGGGAAGCAGGCTTCCTGCTGAGCAGAGAGCCCGATGCGGGGCTCGATCCCAGGACCCTGGGAATATAACCTGAGCCAAAGGCAGAGGCTTTAACCCATTGAGCCACCCAGGCACCCTTCCACTTCCCTCTTCTTAAAGATATCTTCCCTTGACCTCAATGACGTCTAATTTTTTTTTTAAAGATTTTATTTATTTGACAGACAGAAATCACAAGTAGGCAGAGAGGCAGGCAGAGAGAGAGAGGGGAGAAAGCAGGTTCCCTGTGGAGCAGAGAGCCCGACGTGGGGCTCGATCCCAGAACCCTGGGATCATGACCTGAGCCGAAGGCAGAGGCTTTAACCCACTGAGCCACCCAAGCGCCCCAATGACGTCTAATTTAATTACTGCCTCCTGAGACTTCAGCACCCTCTCTTTCTTCTGCCCATTCTTCTTCCTCCTTGCCTTTAGATTTTGGAGTTCCTCTTGTCTCTGGCCTGTACTCTCTTCCTTTTTCTGTGTCTTTCCCTAAAATAATGTATCTATCCCCCAGACCCTGAATAGAGTCTGTACTTAATGATCCCAGAATGTGTATCTTGAGTGTATCTTTCCTCTATGGCCAATCCTTGCATCACCAACTGGTTCCTTGATTCTTCTGTTTATATTTCTTAGCAACACTATAAATCCTGTATGTCAGAACTAAACTTGTGAACATATTCCCTAAAACTTCTTTTCTTGAGTTCTTCATCTCAGTAATACCACTTACTATCTGTCAAGGTACTAGGTTCACACAAGTGGGATTCAGCTTTGATTCCTGCTGCATCATCATATCCACATCTGATCCATTATGAAGCCCATTACTTCAGCCTTGGTCAGCTGGCTAAATCCACTGATTATTCTGTCACCTCAGGCCCAACCCTAGTTCTAGTTCTCAGCTGTGTCCTCTTGAACAACGGTTAGTGCTTCCTAACTGTCTTCCCATTTCCAAATTTATGCCCCCGATTAATTCCTCATCAACATAATCTTTTAAAGATATAGATTACATCAAGTGAGTACCATGTTATAGCCTTGCTTGAAGTTGTCACCAATTTGTGAAAATCCATAAGGAAATCTTTTTTGTTATCCAGTCTAAACGTCCATCAGCATTTGATATGGATCGTGTCCCCATTGTATTCCTGTGTTGAAGCTCTGACTCCCAATGTAATGATATTTGGATATGGGGTCTTTGGGGGAGTAATTAGGTTTAGATGAGGTCATAAGGGTGGGAGCCCCCATGATAGAATTTGTCCCCATTCGAGGAGACACATCAGAGACCTTGGTTCATCTCTCTTTCTTTCTGCAAGGTGAGGACCAAGAAAGGAGATGACCAGCAGCAAGCCAGGATGAAAGTCTTCACTGAAGAATTAAATCAGCTGGCACCTTGATCTTGGGCTTCCCAAGCTCCACAGTCATGAGAAATAAAATTCTGTTGTTTAAATTACCCTGTTTATGTTATTTATGGTATGGCAGCCAGAGTTGACTAAAATCTATATGTACATATATCCATATCTGTACCTATATTTATATCTATCACATAGGTATGCTTGATTTTTTAAATTTTTTTCAAGTAAACTATACCCAACATGGGGCTTTAACTCACAACCCAGAGATCAAGAGCCATGTGCTCTACAAACCCCAGCCAGCTCTACAAAGCCAGCCAGGTGCTTCTGTCTTTTCTCCCTCCCTCCCTCTCTCCCTCCCTCTCTCTCTTCCCCTTCCTTCCTTCCTTCTTTCCTTCCTTCCCTCCTTCCTTTCCTCCTTTTCTTTCTTTCTTTCTTTCTCTCTCTCTTTTTCTTTCTTTCTTTCTTTCTTTCTTTCTCCTTTGAGAGACAGAACCCTCATGAGCCAGGGGTGGGGATGGGATGTGGGGATGGGCAGAAGAAGAGAGAGAGAATCTTTAGTAGGCTTCATGGCCAGTGCAGAGCCCAACATAAGGCTCAATCTCAAGACCGTAAGATCATGGCCTGAACAGAAATCAAGAGTCAAATACTAAACCAACCAAACCCCACAGATGCTGCTGATTTTTAAAATATATATCCATACTGTAAGACTACATTTCATGAGGCTTGGGACTGTGTCTGTTTTATTCACATAGTATATCCATACCTAGTCAGGGACTCTCATATGTAAATATTTCCTGACCTTATGAATGACAGGAAATAACCTAATTTCAGGAGTTGATGACAGATTCCTTGTCAGGTCATCATATTGCTAATAGTCCAGACATGGGGATAAGCAATAAGCAAATAAATGTATGATTGCAATAAATTATGGTAAGAAAAAAGTATTGAGTGTTAGTGTATACACATATGGGTATCTCAGATACCCATCAGATTATGACTTTGGAGTAATTTTCCAGAGTCAATACACAATACATGCAGTGTAAAAAAAAAAAAAAAATTCTTACTTTATTCAAGTTCAAGGCATCACTCCAAGCCTTAGAATCTTCATTACAGAAGTGATATTAATTAGTATAACTAGTAGTTTTTTTTTATTATTACTATTGGATTGGATCCAGTGATTCTCCTCAAGAGACAGATTGAGAAAGGAGCCTCTTATATTGGGGCTTCCTGGCTATAAACAACCTGATGCTTAATTAAACTACTAAAGCTGAGAAAATAGAGTTTAGGGCCTTAGCAAGGTGTTTTGGTTACAGTCATCCATAAAAAAAAGAATCCAGGAAATTATTCATAGACTCTTGGGCTCATCTGAACATTGCTCAGAGACTAGAAACAGCATTCCTTACAGTACAAGGAAATATCTAAATCATTTGTAGGTATATTGCATTTTGTATGCACTGCATACATTTAAACGTTTGGGAAGAACATTTGCCTAGACAATGGCTTAAGCAAAAGGAAGAAAAAAAAATAACACCAAAAAACCTGTATTCTCAGTTGTATTTGGCAGGTGACATCAAAATTATAAATCCTATAAATAAGTGTTTCTGTTTTGCTCAAATATATAGACCTTTAGAAAACATAATTGTGTGTGTGTAATTGTGGGTTAATTTTTTTGTGTTTTACAAACTTTTCAGAATCAGTATTTGCAAATACTAGGAAAGTAGGCATGTTCTTGGATATAAATACATATTGGTCAAGAGAGAACTACATAAAATCTAGGTCAACTGCTTTTAATTGCTAGGAATTTTAACTGTATTGATATGTCCATGGGATATGGATCACTTTAGAGATAATAATAATAGTAGCAGCTGATACTGTACCAACTATATTCATGTGTTCCTTTAGGTGTTCTATTTTAACTTTCAGTGCAGAGAGACCAGTGCTAATAGTATCTCTATTTTACATATGAATAGACATAGAAAGTTTAATTTTTATATATATATATATTTTTTAAGATTTTATTTATTTGTCAGAGAGAGAGCGAGCACAGGTAGACAGAATGGCAGGCAGAGGCAGAGGAAGAAGCAGGCTCCCTGCCAAGCAAGGAGCCCAATGTGGGACTCAATCCCAGGACGCTGGGATCATGACCTGAGCCAAAGGCAGCTGCTTAACCAACTGAGCCACCCAGGCGTCCCGAAAGTTTAATTTTACATTAAGCACCATACCCTTGTGAAAGCAGGTCAGTAGATAAATGGGTGGGGTGGGTGGGGCATAAAAATGAATGAGATATTGGGTGAAGATTTAACATGGTGTCTGGTATAGGATAAGCACAAAATAAATTCAACCTGTACAGATTTTATCATGCTGTGTTATGATGATAAATGTAATCAAAAGTAACTATAGTCCCTACAATGTTCTCTTAAGCATAATAAGCACAAAATGACACATTATTCTACAAATTACTAAGATAATATTTTAAGTACTTACCATACATCAAACTGTTTCATTCCCACAAAAATCTTCTGAATTAGGTAATGTTTTCATTCCATTTAATGGATGAGAAAATTGAGTCACAGAAATGTTAAGAACCTTGTCTGATGTCATATGATTAATATGTTTTTGAAATTGTGTTTTAAATAAGGTGGTCCTAGATTCTATGCTCTTACTAGTCCACTGTACTTCCTGAGGTATTCTAAATTTACTGCCTATTTGTAACCTAAGTTTACAGCCCATATTAGCCCACCAAGTGAACCAAAAGTCCTTGCAAGCTGCCCTTATGAATGCAAGCAATCAGTAGCTATGGGCCCAGGTTTCAAGTTGTGGCTTATTGATGACCATGAATTAATAACCAAGAACATGCCTGATTTCCTAAACGTTCTCAAAGACATTTAAAGTTCTTTTACTGTGATCTTAGATCTCCATTCATAGTTTGGGACAACATTGTGCTAAAACACGTTTTCAGTAATATTTATCTATGAGGTTATTCATATCTGAATACAAGGAACAACAGCATAATACATTAGATGTATAGATACCCAGAAAATAGATTCAGTCTTAAGTGAAATTAGCATAGTCCCTTATCTGTAGAAACTATAATTTTTGGGTCCAAAGCAATATATCCTTCTTTTTCTGTTGATGTGTGCTGGGGGAAAAAAAAAAAGTTGCTAATTTTTTCACTTACTTTGACATTCTTTGCCATATTATTCATCATTAACACTGTTTTTCCTGTATCTATTCTTCCTGCTCAAGTGAAGAGACTGGGAACTACATTTCCCAGAATCCTTGGAAGCAGGTTCTGGGTTGGATTCAACTGACAGTCACTTTCCAGCTATCTGGCCCCACAAAAGTGGAAGACATGGTTCCCAGTGAAGGCAGATGCTGGCCACCAGATGAGCTTCAAGAGAAGGTTGGCTAGGAGATTCCAGGTGTCCTCTTGTAGAACCACCTGTTCTGCTGAAGCAGGTGCTTGAGCTCAGAACAAGTACCTTCCTCTGAGTCCAGTATCCACTGGTTTCCTGAAGGTACCGGCACTTTCCTGACCGGTATGTCTCAAGAGGCCTTTAGCAAGTATCAACCCTCTAATAATGTTAAATCATCTTCTTAACACACTTAGGATGATTTCCATTTTCCTGATTTGAACTCCAGCTGATAGATGCATTTATTCATTTTTAAAAGACCAGGATTATTATTACCTCATGTTTGTAAAATACTGCCATATATAGTTTTCCTTCAATGTATCATAAAATAAGTTTACAAAATTTATAGAGTAGGCTTTATCTCCAATAATTTATCTCAACCCTGAATTCTCTGATTTTTGTAAAGAATGACCTAAAGCAAGCTAGTGAAAAAATTAGTTTGAGGACTTAGTCCAACTAATCACAAACTCCATGTTCTTTGTACCATGCTCAGTAGTCTTAGAATGCTCCTTATTGAGAAAAACTGAATTCTAAGCTCTAATTAAAAAAAAAAAAAAAAACAAAACTACAAGGCACTGAAATTTAAAGATCTTTTAAAATATTTTCATGAAGCTTGAGGTCACTTCTCAATCCCAGAATGACTCTGAAGAAAGTTTAATAGCTATTTTGCAATATGAGCTACACCTGCTTTAATTAAACACAAAAACAAATTTAATTTTAAATTATATATATTTACGCTTATGCAATCCAATTTCTTTTTGAAAACAAAAACAAATAAAAAATTGAACATCAAATAAATCAGCAATAGTTTCTCCTAAATGTGACATCTTTTTAAAGATTCTCCTTCTAAAAATCTTGTTTGACTGGTTCCCTTTCTTACTGAATTAAGTAGGGAAAACAATGAAATTGAAAGCTTAAAAATGGCTTTTAATTAGCAAAGCTTTCTTGTATTGTATTTAGCATTTCCATTAGAAGAGCAAGGCCCTGTGGAAATATTTTTAATGCATATTTGTTTTTCCTTTGAAAATTTATTTGATTATTACAGCAAATGAATTTTTTATAATAACATTGCTTTTAAAATTATAATATGCTGTATATCAAACTAGGGAGTTGACATCGTATTAGCTGCATTGTGTTTGCAAGAAAATGCTTTATAAAATAGATTATCAATTATCTGTAATATTTTCTGCATTTATTGGTGGTTAGAGGAGACAATTTTGCTCTGTTTATAAGTTCATTATTTCAGCAATCATATGCTCTTCCTTTCTGTTCCCATTTATTTCTTCTATTATAGACATATCCATTCAAAATAATTCAGATTAGTTTTCCCCATACATCCCCTTAGAGGCAATAGGGGAGAAAACGTGATTTTTTTTCCTCCTTGTTTTCATTAATTTGCATACAGTGTAGGTTAGAGTTTTCATTAATAGGTGGAGTTCTGTGTTTCATCACAACTAAAACCCATTTAGATATAGAATTAAAAGAATCCCTGAGTTAGAGATCATTGAATTCATTTAGGAACATGGAATGTTTTTAGAGAACTGGAAGTCACAGCAGCTGTTATCAACATAATCAGTTTCTCAAGATAGGTCTATGCTGCTATGGTTTTGACAGAATCTTCAACCCAACTCCTGGAATCACAATTCATTGGAAAAGCTGAAAGATAGAATATGTGCTGGTAAACATTGCAATTACACATGAAATCTCAAATGGGTTCCTTAAGTTCTGTGATTTCATTAAAATATCTCATGCAAATTGACATTGCCATTTAGAATACATTGACCAGACAATTATTGGTGACCACAATAAGAGTAATTCCATACACACTCTTGTACCAACAAAAAAGCAGTGACTAAGACTTATCAAGAACTTCTTCTCCTCAGGCCCTGAACAAATGCTTTATATGTATTTACATGAATATTAGGTCGTTTTTACAACACCCCTACAGAGATTTCTGCGGTAGACCAGGAATGACAAAAATATTATATTAGTATCCTGGGATTTTAGGAACAAATTATCACAAACTCAGTAGCTTAAAACAACAGAAACTTATTTTGTCAGGATTCTGAAGGCCAGAAGTCTGAAATCAAAGACGTCAACAGGATTGGTTCCTTCTGGAGAGTCCAGGGAGGATCTGTTCCATGTCTCTCTCCTGGCTTCTAGTGGCTGCCAGCATCCATGTTGTTCTTTCTTTTGTAGTTGCATAACCATCCCAGGCTCTGCTGCCATCATCCTATCACCTTTCCTTCTGAGTCTCTCTGCTTCTGTCTCTCATAAGTACACTTGTCATTGGATTTACTACATACTTAATCCAAGATGATCTCACCTCAAGATCCTTACCTTTATTCCACCTGCAAAGACAAGAGTTTCAAATATGGTCATATTCCTTGGTTCTGGGTGGACATAACTTTTGGGTGGTCACCATTCAGTGTTTTACAGTGAATATCCAGTTATATAATTTCTTATGTTTACTGATTCAATCAATCCAACAGGAAAAATTACAGGTCAATAGTAACTATTCATTTTCTTTAACACACCTGCTCAAATTAATGCCATTTACATACTGATATTATTTCTCTTCACTGCTTCACCCCTTTTGGAATATAACATAAACATTTCCCAAAATTCTCCTAATATCCCTCTTCCCCAAAATGGAGTTACCTGAACTACAAATACCTCCCAGCTTCACTTCTAATGTATGTTTACATTATTGAATTATTTTTACCATAGGAAGGGTCCCCATGTCCATAACTACTGAGAACACAATACAAGAAAAGCCTAAATTGGCCTTTCTGTTCCATTTTTTTTTCCATTGCTAACTGCGTTTTAGCATTCTTTCATATTTGTAATCTAAGAATGTCTCCACAAAGACACTGTTTATGAATTTGTCTCTCTCCAAGGTCTTTATGACCTCCAATCATCGTTTTGTTTTCACTGATTTCCACATTCTTTTTCTAACCAATGCTGATAACTTCCTTTCCTCCAAAACAATAGATTCTCATCCAATCAATAGTAAAAAACCAATAATTTTCATTACAGAGATGGATGAAGTAACAGAAATATTTCCTTGTGGTTGAAAATGTTTTTATTACTAGGAGGTGTTTTTTGTGTCAAAAAACAAGAATAATGTTGTTGCCCGTGAAAATAATGCCTCAGTTCTCTTGGTTCTTTCCATAAATATCAAGTTTAAGTGTATAAAAACAATCATCTGGGATTTTACATTGCAGTCCTTATACCATTTCTATATGGTTCAGTCAGAGTTCAGGATTTATTTTATGTAGTCACTGTTTTTTTTTTTTTAAACCTAAATGTGAGATCTACTTAGAATTCTATTTTTAATCATAGTGCTTATATTTTCTAATATAGTAATTGTAGTTTTAAAATTCCAGCTTGAAAACAAGTAATGTATGAAAACTCATTTTTTTTTGTCATTTGGCACAAAGCACTTCCATCTAATAAAAAATATAGAAGCATTTAGAATTATTTATAAATAATTTGTGAATTGAAATGAATCAAACTGGATATCTAATAACTAAAAAAAAAAAATATAGAACTTTGACATGACATCACACTTGATTTATACTTCTCAGGCCCTATCAGGATAATAGGAGGAGACTGGTAATTGAATGAAAATGGGGAAATTTGACATTATGCGAGTAGGAAGAAGTACTAAGCACCAGGAGGACTGCCTTATTGGATACTACATTGTCAGAATTGACTTGGCCTATAGGGATCTACATGAGTCTTCCTTAACCTTCACCGAGTACTACAACACAATATTTTTTTATAAGAGATACATAGGTAAGACCTTGTTAATGTCAAAAGGACAAGGCAAAACAAGAAGGGGAAGGAGGGTGCAGAATCAGATATGTTCATTTACTCAGGGGCATTGGAGAGTATGGCCCATTTAGTCATAGGAGAGATTCATATTCGTTAATGGCACACAGCAAACATTTAGGAGTTAGTGACCGCTATTCCAGTTTGTGGTATTCTAGTATCCTGATAAACCATGTTATTTTATGTTTAAATTACTTTTTTTAAAAGATTTATTTATTTATTTATTTGACAGAGAGATCACAAGTAGGCAGAGAGTCAGGCAGAGAGAGAGAGGAAGCAGGTTCCCTGTTGAGCAGAGAGCCCGATGCGGGGCTCCATCCCAGGACCCTGGGATCATGACCTGAGCTGAAGGCAGAGGCTTAACCCACTGAGCCACCCAGGAGCCCCTAAATTACTTTTTTGTTCTAAAATTTGCACACAATTAAATGTACCTATGGAAAAATCTATGCACTTGTGTAACTGCCACTACAGCTAAGACTATTTTCCTCATTCCAGAGAGATTTATTCTACCTCCTTGTATTCAGGAGGCCCAGCATTAGCCCCAGAGAAATGACTGAAGATTCTGTCTCCTGTCATTAAAGATTAGTTTGCCTATTCTAGAATTTTATGGAAATGGGATCACACAGTAAGTAGTCTTTGTTGTCTGACATTTTTATTCAGCACAATGTTTTTGAGATCACAGCTGTGTTTTTGCATCTATTAGTACTTTGTTCCTCTGTATTGCTGTGTAGTATTCTACTGTATGAATATAACCCAATTCATTTATCAGTTCACCCGTTAATGGACATTTAGGTTGTTTGTACTTTGTCACTATTATGAATAAAACTGCTATGAATATTTCTGCACATGTTTTTTGTAGGCATTTATTTTCATTTATTTAGGGGAATACATGGGAGTAAAATTGTTGGGTTATAGGGTAACTGTCTGTTCAATTTTATAAGAGACTGTCAGAGATTTCCATTTTGCAATCCTATCAGCAGTGTATGAGAGTTTTAGTTACTGCTTATCTTTGACAATTTGAGGGATTATATATATATTTTTAGGCATTTGAATAGGTTTTGAGTTGTATCTCATTGTACTTTTAATTTACATTTCCATGATTATTAATGATGCTGAGCATTTTTCCTTGGTTATTCATCATTTGTATATCTTATTTTGTGATAGCCCTGCTTAATTTTTTGTCTATTTAACAAAATAATTGTAAATAAAAGGCAAAAAATGGGTTGTCTTCTTAGAAATGAGTTGTAAAAATTCCTTATTCTGGATAGGCTCTCATGGGAGAAGGCCTGTGCTAGACTAAAGTAAATCCTTTCCTCTCCAGGTATGAGGGAGAAAAATCAAAATTGCTACAACTCAGTACCATTATTCGAAAAGGTAGAGCCCATTGCATGGTTTGGTTTTAAATAATCTACTCAGAAGAACTAAACATTTTAACTTAAGCTTAAGTAATGGTGCTACAGAACAACTCTTAAGTTCTAGAGGTCTCAACTACAGCTGTTTATTTTCTTGCTAATATTGTAGGAGTGTAGAGAACAGCTAATACAACTGTCAGCTGAAAATCAGTGCCAGGCAATGAGTTCTACTCTTTCTGGATTCAAGGTGAAGGAGCCGTCTTCATCTAGTACATTCCCATTCTCATTGCAGAGGGAAGAGACAAGGGAGGAGGGTAACCACAGGGTGATGCTGACAGTATTCCTGTGGGGATGAAGCGTGTGCAGTGTCCACTCACATTCCATTTGGCCAAAGCATGTCACAGAGCTGAGCCCAACATGAATGGACTTGAGTGAGAATATATGGTCCATGATAAGGAGAGGAGAGTGAAGATTTGTGAACACCAATAAAATATACTACAATCAGCCACCCCCCCCCAAAAAAAAAAATAGAAAGAAAGAAAGACCACAGCCCAGGGCAGAGAATTCTCAACAAGAATCACATGTAGAGCTCAGAGTATAAAGCCCGAACAAGACAATTCTGAATACATGTTCACTCTTATTTTTATTATTTCCTTCTATGGAGACCAGACTGTGTCACCTTATGAGAATTGCTCTTTGGAATACTGTAAGGAGATTTAATACTGTAAGGAGATACTATCAAAATGCTTAAAGGTCAGGTAGCACTGTCATCTCTGTTTTCTTAGTGCTAGATCTTTACTCAGATTGAAAGAGAGACTTCATTCTAATACCTCGAAATGTTGAACTATGAACCATAAAAAATTTAACATATTAAATAAAAAGATGAAGTTAGTGATAATGAGCTTAAAGTTGGTATACTTGTTTGGACACATTTAGAATTGGTTTCTATGATTGTGTGTTTAAATGTTGCATAACATAAATGTACATTAGTTTGTGATAGTTATAAAATTTTAAATAGGGCACACTGAGAAAATGCACCTTTGCTCCTTCCTAAATCACCTCTTTACAATCCCTCTTAAAGCACTCTGTACTAGAATTCTGTATTTTTGTGTGCTATGTTATTTAAAGAGTCATTTCCTTTAAGACAGAATCATGTCTCAGGAGTTAGAAACACTACAGATGAATTAATGTATAATATCACACTATAACAAGGTAGAGATATTGCACAAAAATTCAGCAACAAGAATAACAATGATGACGGTAATGACAAAACCTTTTACTATTCCATATACTATATCTACTAACCCACTTAATTTTTATGACATCAAAAGAGGTGCTATGTTTAAACCTATATAACTTAAGAAGAAACCAATGCTGAAAAGGTTTGGTGTCTAGCCCAAGGTCCAGAGAACTCTGGCTCAGGAGGTATGTTAGACTGGTATGTGGTGGCCTACAGTGAACCACGCTTCCTATTTTTCATCCTCTTTGTAATTTCCTTCCACACTGACCATTGCTTTGTCCATGTGACTTGCCTTGCCCAATGGGACATTATAATGTGTGATGCAAGCAGAATGTTTGTCTAGTGGTCTAATTGTTTTGGGATACTACCTTTTGGAAGCTAGCCATTATGTTACATTATGCTTGGTCTAGGCTCCTCAATGATGAGGGACCATGTATGAAGAAAGATGTTGAGACCACAATGAGGGAGATATGTAACCATCCTTTCATTGTAACTGTGTCCAATCCTAAACAGACCCACCAGCTCAAAGTCGACACACAAGTAACCTAAGAGGTGTGGTGTAGAGACAGCTGAGGAACCACCTAGCCAACCCAAAGTAATGTGTTGTTTTATGCTACTACGTTTTGGATTGTTTTTATACATAGCAATTTGTACTGAAACAGGAGGCAACCATTGTCTCCCTAGGATTTTGCTGTCATTGAATTTCTGATGAGATTTCAGCAGTGATAGTGGGAGTCTGGTTACCAGTAAGTATTTGACACTTTTGTTTTTCCTCATTCTTGGCCAACTGCTCCTCAACCAAATCAGAGGTATTGTTTAACTGGCTGCTGATTAATATTTCAGACAATGTAGTAATCAGCTATCCATATGAGCAATTAATCAGAGCAGTGAGAAATAAATGACATCTTTAGACCACATTTTATTGCAGTGTAAAGACCAAGTCTGTCCTTAGAGTTCTCATACCAGAATCCAGGTGACTATTAGCCACAAATCTACATAATCATTTAACTCCTGAGTTTTAGAACTTGATACATTTTTCTCAACGGTATCAGGCAATGCTTTGCGATCACAAGGAAATCACAAAAATTATATATTTTGGAGATTTATTATGAGGAATTGGCTCACAGAATTATGGGGGCTGAGAAGCCTCAGGATCTGCAGTGTGCAACCTGGGGACCCAGGAAAGTTGGTGTAATTCAGTTTGTGTCCAAAGACCTGAGAATCAGGAACTCTGATGGTATAAGTTCCTGTCCAAGCACCACGGAAGAGATAAGATTAGCTCCATCAGTGAAGAAAGGAGAAAAAAAAAAAATTGCTGAGAGGAATTTTTCCTTCCTCTGCCTTTTGTTCTTTCCAGGCCCTCAGCCTATTGGGTGACCTGACTGGTACCCACACTGGGGAGGGGATTCTACTTTACAGAGTCCATCCAATTCAAGGGCTAATCTCATCCAGAAACCTTAACAGACACACCCAGAATCAGAGTTGAATCTGCATTTCCAGATGTTCAAAAATGCAGAATGATGATGGTGATGATTACTCCATCTCAGTAAAACTCTTATTACAGTACTTTGTATGGCAGCAGTGGGGAAGGGTTTCCCTATTATGTTTGCTTTTCCTCAAAGTCCCTTCAAATGTTAAGATAGAGCCATTCTTGTCTTCTTTTTAGACATCACCTGAATTTCATCTTGAGAGCCCTTCATAGCCCTGTTACAGTCTAGGAATTCCTAGAAGAAAGATTCAGATTCAGAATGTTGGAACTCCTGCCCATCCTTTTGCTAAATAAATACATAGGTTTCAAAGGGCCATAGGACTCTCCTACAACTTTCCCCAAACACAATAGATCAGAACAAACCTAAGAAGAAAAAAACCTTGCACCTCCTTCTGATTGCAGAATTTTGGAATCAAGAGACCTGAGCTGAAAACTCAGGCTTGCTGCCAAGTAGTTCTCAAACTTCAAGCAAAACTGGTAAAGGTTTGACATTGAACAGATGTGGATTAAAAACCCAGCCCTGCCTCCTCAAAGATGTGTTCCCTTTGGCAAGATCCTGGTCTTCTCTGCTTCAGTGTTCTCAGGTATAAAATGGGATAATAATTCATACCCCACAGGACTGTTGTGAACATCATAAGGAAAAGTATATTTAAAATAAAATGTTTACCATAGAGCTTTGTGTTCAGATTATCAATCAATTTATATGCCCTATGGAGGACAAACATTATTACAGATAAAACATATAAAATACTCTCAAGATCTAAAATTGTCTATTACCTCTCGGCATTGGACCAATCCATGCAATTGTACAGGTCCACAACTCCAGGACTATTGACGTTTAAAAGCAATGTGTTTCTATCAGAGCTTAACATATTTAAATGAACCCAACCCAATGATTCTCTGTGTGTATAAGGATGGAAACTTCCAACATGCAATAGTCAAATCAACATGCAATAGTCAAATACTGAAATCCATGATATCTGGCTTCTGGGACTCTGTAAAAACACACTCATGGTGAAACTGCTATCCAAGGTATTTATACTGTTTACACCTTCCCTCCCCCCTGGCTGAGATACAACTTCGTCAATACACAAATAGTTTTGGATCAACTCAAGTGTAATCTGCCCCATGGCCAAGGTTACGCTCTTTATTTTAATGTCAGAATGGGAACTGATAAGACCATTGTGGTCGTTCCATTATCTTAGTTATAGAGACACATTTCATTTTAATTCTTTCTTCTAAATCAATGTTTGCCACTGGCAGTTCATATCAAAATGACTTTTGGGACTTTTCCTGGTTTTGCCTTCCTTTTCTCAAATCAATGGGTGTGAAATGGTGGTTCAGGCATGTGCATTTTGAAAAGGCTCCACCTATAAATTTGACGGGCACCTCTGATTAAGAGCCGCTCGTGAAATTGAATTGATCTAATCCTTGTAAATGGCTTTATAAAAGGAAAAAAAAATCAGTTACAATTTCACTCAGCTTCCTTCATAGTAATTTTATGTTGTATACCTTGGCAAAATCTTTAATTTTCAGATTTTGTTACATCAGTATCATTTTACTCTTGATTAACCATAAAAAGTCAGAATTAAAAATTACAGCACTGTAGAATCAAAGAAACAAGAGAATACTACAGGGTACTACACCTGGGAGGGCTGCCATTCAAGGCTATCCCGTAGCCGGTCTAACACCAGTAGCCTCATGCATGTATGAAACTTCTCTGACAGTGGCACAGGTAGTAGAGAGGGTAAGGGTTTTTTTCAAAGTTCATGAGCTGTTCTTTTCTCCCAGAGAAAGAAGGAAAGGAGAGAAATAGCCCACATGTGGTTAGAAGCCTTAGTCACTATGCTGTTTTTAGAATTTTTAAAAATATCAAGTTAGAAATAAAAAGGAGTCAACAACTAGCAGCTAGTCAAAACCATCTGTTTTGTTTGCATAGATAAAGTCTGTAAGTGATATATACACACACACACACATATATATATCACTATATATAATATATATGCATATATTTGTATATATGTGTATATATATGATATACATAGCAATATATATAATAGATATAATGCACACATATATACAGATACATATCATGGGTGTGACAAACACTTAGATGAATAAATATATATGTGGGTTTATTCTCTTAGAATAAAGACACTTTTAGAATTTGAGAAGTTCAGAGACTAAGTAACTCTATTGTGTACAATTGACATACCTAAATTGCATTTGTTAGATTTTGTGATTTTATAAATACGAAATCATCACCACGATCAAAACAATGAACTTACCCATCACTCCAGAAAGTCTCCTCATGCTTGTTTGTAATCTTTTTTTCCAGGCAATCACTGATTGACTTTCCGTTAATATCCATTTTCTTGAATTATATACGATTCAGCCATATAGTAAGTACTCTTTTTATCTGTCTTTTTTCATTCAGCATAATTATCTTGAGATTCATTTAGACTGTAGTATGAATCAATAGTTCATTCCCTTTAATGCAGGTAGTATTATATTGTATGGATATACTGGTTTGTGTATCCATTCATCAATTGACAAACATTTGGATTGTGTCCAGCCTTGGGCTGTTACAAATAAAGCCACTCTAAATATTTGTATATATCATTGTTTGGCGATGTGCTTTCTTTTCTCTTGGGTAAATACCTATGAGTAGAAGAGATGGTTAAAATGGCAGGTGTGAGTATAACTTCTTAAGAAACTTCCAAATAATGTTCAAAAGTGCATAATTTCCCAATCCCATCAGCAGCACACGAGAGTCCTAATATGTCCACATTCTCACCAGTACTTGGTATGGTCAATCCTTTTAACTTAAGCCACTTTAATTACACATTTAATAGCCACTTTAATTACACATACATATTGGTAGCTCATTATGGGTTTAATTTGCATCTCCATAATAAAAAATTATGTTGAACTTCTTGCCATGGGCATATTTGCCATCCAAAAACATTCTTTGGTGGAATGTCTGTATAAACCTTTTATCCATTTTTTAGTATTGGGTTATTTGTTTTCTTATTATGTTTTAGAATTCTGTTATGATCCTGCATGCAAGGCCTACAACAGATTTGTGATTTGCAAATATTTTTTTCCTAATCCATGGCTTGTCTTTTTATCCACTAAATAGTGTTTCTTAAAGAACAGAAGTTTTTAATTTTGATAATCTATATTTTCTTTTATAGACCGTAATTTATTGTAATAACTAAAGAATCCTAGCTTGACCCAAGATCCCAAGTGTTTTCTTCCATGTTTTTTTTTTCCCATTTTTAATTAGAAATTTTATAATTTTATATTTATGTCTTTAAGCCATCTTAAGCTACTTTTTTATACAGTGTCAGGTATGGATTTAGTTTTACTTTTTGTTTGCTTATGTGTTACCACTGGGAGAGTCTGGATTGCTTGAATGAGGTCTCTGATACTGGATTCCCCATGAAAAGATAGAGGTGTGGGCGCCTGGGTGGCTCAGTTGGTTGAGCGGCTGCCTTCGGCTCAGGTCATGCTCCCAGACTTCCAGGATCGAGTCCCGCATCGGGCTCCCAGCTCCTTGGGGAGTCTGCTTTTCCCTCTGACCTTCTCTCTCATGCTCTCCCACTCATTCTCCCTCAAATAAATAAATAAAAATCTTAAAAAAAAAAAAAAAAAGAAAGAAAAGAAAAGATATAGGTGAGAATCCCTGCTGGAATAAAGATAGCCAGAAGGAAAGCAAGTGCAAAGCATTTATTAAACCCAAAGTACACTCTCAGGGTGGGAGAGAGGGCAATTTTAAGGAGATGGAATTGGCTCTAAGTTGTTCTAGGATTGGCTGTTTGTTGAGGTTACTCTGGGTTGGGAGGGGCTGTGACAACAGTGGGGTGGTCTCCAATGGAAGATGCTTCCAATCATTTGGAGATCTCCTCTCACAAGTTGGTAGGGTGAGGTTTTGACCTTACAAGGTTTGTACCAGAACCAGTGGCAGCCTTTCTCTTGTGGGGTGTGTGAAGGGGTGGCTGTAACCTTGATGCAAGTTCATTATAATGAGTCTAGGTGTTCCCTGGGGTTAGAGGTGGATGAGGACAGAGCATGCTCTATATGTAATGCAGCTCTGTGGCTCTTGATCTGCCAACACCAAGTTCTGGAAAGTCACAAGGTCAGGATGTTGTGCCTACCCACTGTCCCCCAGCTTCTAATGTGTAACCTATTTGTCGCTACCCTTGCCTCCAGTTCGTCACTATCATTCCCACCTCAAGGATTTTGGGACTCTGTTTTGTAGGGTTTCTTCCACGGCTCCGATCCGGATTTCCCCTACCATGTGGATGCTCACTGACTTTAGCACCATTTGTCAAAAGAAACATTTTGTTTCTCTTGGATTAGTAGGAAGACATTTTTAAGTTAAGATGTATTAAAGTAAAGCAGATTATACCAAATGAGTTTAAACTTCACTTTGGGAAAAAAAAAATACCTAGATTATTGATGAGAGATTTTGCTCTCACTCTCAGTCACAGTTGATCTTAAGCACAATGGAAGAACTGAGATGTGAAATACAAAGCAAATCAAACAAAACAAATGGATTTGGAGTTTATTTCGAACCTGTGGTCAAGTTAATCCACCCAACTGATCCCCAACTAATTTTTACTGTCTGTGTTCCTTATCATTTAGTAAAATATTTACCTATTTTGGATAGTGGATGGTAGCCTGTTGCTGAGGATTAGACTTCCTACGATATTAACTTTCCTTTCAAGGCATAAGTTCCTAAGTTGGAGTAACTACATAATGAGGCCAAATATCAGAGTGTTATGAAGGGATTGTTCTCTTGGACAGAAATCTACCCATATTGAGCTTCATTCTGCATATGAACTACACAGCCCAATCAGTCAAAAGATTTCCTTCTACTCAGTCTATTTTGAGAGGATAAAATATATGGTATATGGTATTTCTATTATGCAAATTTGAAGGTCTGTGATTGCTATATTGTATCTTTTTATTACTTAATATTTCATCCTAATCGATAGACATGGAGTGATATTTGGAGTAAAATATTATAATAATTTTTATATTTTACTTTATAAAAATAAAGATACTTTAAATTAAATTACTCTGCCTTCTTTTTATGAATACAGATAAAAGCCTTAAACATAGTGTAACTTGAACTAATGAATAAAATGAGAGAAAACCCGACATGACTTTGATGATCATAACCACTGATGCTGGAAAATTAATTTTGAGGGTCTACCAAGAAAGCTCCAGCTCTCACATGAAGCAAACACTTATGTGCACCTATGTGCACAAACACACACACGCACACATGCACACACAAACCAGAGAAGTCACTACTTCTGCTTTGCCAAGAAAAAGCATGTTTAATGCTTTATAAACAGTTCACCAAGTTTGCATAAAGCACTGTCTTGTCTGAAGTTCCTCACATAAACTTTTATTTTGCTGTTACTGTCCGTATACATATTCCTTGCATAACTTCTGAGATTTGCAGGTCAACATAATCACCAAATGTGGGTATTAGGTTTGGAAGTAACAGTCTGACATGGTACCTACTATTACATCTATCCTAAGGATGATGCACAAAGTGTGTTTTTTATTAGTTTCTTACAATCTTGATTTTTTTTTCCACATTATAGTAAAACAACTAGAACCAATCCTGGGTTCTTCTGTTTCACAAGGTCTGTAACTCATTCAGGATCTGTCACATTTCTGAACAGTTATAATGGTACATTGGGACATTTGTATTCAATTTAGAGAGAGAGTGCTATGGTCCAAATGTTTGTATCCCTACAACTAATGCCAAGTGTGACAGTATTTAGAAGGTGGGGCTTTGGGAGGGGCTTAGATCTTAAGGATGGAGCCCTCATTAACAGAATCAGTGCCCCATAAAGAGACCCACAGAGCTCCTTAGCCCCTTTGACCACGTGAGGACACAATGAGAAGTTATCAAGCTGGAAAATGTCCTTATCCCATCGTGCTGGCACCTTCTTCTCAGACTTCTAGGCTCCAGAACTGTAAGAAATAAATTTCTGCTATTTATAAGATACTCAGTCTGTAGTATTTTGTTGGAGCAGTCAGAGCAGGCTAAGATGGTGAGTGGGTGCATGTGTCTGCATGTCTTCCTGTCTCTATGAACATATCTAGTAATATAATATACTCCCACATTTGTGGACCAGGTAAGATCTGAATAACTAACTGTATGAGGTAAGGCTCACTTGCTATGACCTCCCAAATCAGCATGTGTTATCTGATTATGCATTTATCCATTCATCAGTTGACAAACATTTGGGTTGTTTCCAGCCTTGGGCTACTACAAATAAAGCTACTGACATCACACTTGGTTGTAAATTATCTCTTTAATACTCTTTAGAAAGTCTGATCCTAAAAGTACTATGAATGCTATATTTTATTCCCCTCATATGTAATCTATAGTGCCTGACATGTAGTAGGTACATATAAGTATGTATTGAGTGAGTAAGTATCTGTGAAAAATCAAGTATGAACAATTCTAATATAACATTAACTTATTATATTATGTAGCAAAAGTTTTGAATGCTTCTGAATATTTGCCAACTGGACCAGATTGTAGAGATACAGAGAAAATAAGACACAATATCTGATGTCAAAGTGCTTAGAATCAATTTAAATTTAGTTAACCATAAAATATTTACTTTGACGTAGTTTTAGAAGCAAAGATCAATAATTATTATTCATAAGTTGGCTCATATTATATATTTTTGTTAAGTTTTATAGATCATACCCAATATCATAGCCCTGTATAACTCTTTACAACACCAGCTTATTACCACTGTCTTCTATAAGCCAAAGGGCTTTATAGGGCTCAAGCTCAGTTTAGCTCCATCAAATGTAAATATAAATATAGGTAATGAGATTTAAAACAAAAGGAGTAGTGGCATAAATGTTTATTAGTTCCTTTCCCTATTAAATCTCAGCACAATAATTTTTAAATGCTCATTTTTCTAATGACAAAAATTACTCCCAGTTAACCTACCTTCATTTTACAGGCAAGTAATAAAATTGATTAAAATCAAGTGAGATCATGATTGATTATAATCATAATCAGAGAAGAGCTTCTGGCCTTTATTTATTATTGAGCCATTCATGAGAGTATACACAGTAATGACCCCAGTTAATGTGAACTCCTCAGGGACAAATACTGGACAGTGCCTTGTTTTGTGCATTGGTAACCAGTGTGAGCTCCATTCATGCCTTTAACTTGACCTTTAAATAGACAATCTAGACTAACCAGTCAAGTCTTAAAACTCAAGTGCAGGCGGCAGAGCTCAAATATTGTTTAGAACATCAGTATCATGGGGCATCTGTTTGGCTCAGTGGATTAAAGCCTCTGCCTTTGGCTCAGATCATGATCCCAGGGTCCTGGGATCGAGTCCCTCATTAGGCTCTGTGCTCAGCAGGGAGCCTGCTTCTCTCTCTCTCTCTCTGCCTGCCTCTCTGCCTACCTGTGATCTGTCTTTCTGTCAAATAAATAAAAATCTCAAAAAAAAAAAAAAGAACATCAATATCATGATTGCTTCATAAAGGCTGGGTTTATAGAAAAGGGAAAATTGAAAATAGCAAAATTACAAGATTGAGGGAAAGAGTGTCCTAGAAGTATAGAGTCAGAAGACATCTGGAAGAGCATGGTCATTGCTTATGTTGCTTCACTGTCCCTATGGCCACCCTTCGAAGAGGTGCTATGACTTGTGAGCTTCACAAAGTACATTATGGACACAGGCAGAATAAAATCACAGGTCTTTTAATTCCTTGTTCAAGATCCTTTCCAATATTAGAAGCTTTTTAAAAAAGCACATGCTATTGCTTCAATAAAACTGCCTCCTTTTAGGTCTAAAACTGATTGCAAAATAAGTTCCCTCTCCAACACATCCTGAGAACTGAGAACTTTAAATCATATGGAGCCTATATTCATAGAGCCCCGCTCCAAAGAATATTCAGTGGAGGGGGCACTGACACAAAAGCAAATAAATGTTAATGCGATTATGTAGCTGACTTATAATTTTAGTACCAATAGTCGGGTAATGAAAAAGGAATTTCAAGGTGCGTGAATAAAAGAAACTCTTTTAAATCTATCAAGCATTCTGCTAAGTGTTCCTTAACTTGCTACTTGTGAAACAAATTCAATTTGCCACTTCAGTTCTACCAAAGTGTCATCTATTCTCTTCTCCATTTCCTCTCCATACTCTTTTCTGGGTAATTATCAATTTCTATGGGGCTTTAGGTATCACCAGTTGGATTATGGCTTTTCACATGTATATTTCTATCCCCCTTCTTATAAATTCTCTTTCCAGACTCAAATGCATTGAACTCTCCTACCTAGAATACCTACAAGTGCCTCAAGTTAAACATGTTAAATATTAAGCACATTATCATCTCCTTTCCAAGCCTTCTTTTCCTTCCATTTCCTAATCATTTTGATAGAACTATTACCTGACACTTCTGCTATCACCTTATGCTTCACATCTATTCATATTTGTTAACTCTAGCTTTACATGGTTCATAGGTGTGTCCCTTGTCTTTCCCCACCACCACCTCTACACAACACCTGGAATTCATCCACTTCCTATTTCATCTCTTCATTTCCTGCCCATTTCTCACACAGCTTGGAGCTGAGGTGATCATGTCATGCCTACTATATAAGGAATATTCTAGAGCTCTTAGGTTGGTAAAAGTCCCTTTGCAATTGGTCCTTGGCTTTTCTCACTTGCCTCATCTCACATCAACTTCAGTCATCCTGTACCTCAGCCACTGTATAATTTTCAGCTGTTTTTGAACATAGTTGGTCCTACATGCTTATAAGCATGTTTGATAAGTTACATATCTCCTTTCATGTGCTGAAATCCTACATGTTCTACAAGATTTGGTTCTCTTGTCTTCTCCATAAAGCCTTCATTTGACCCCCCAAAGACAGCTAGAAGAGCAAGTCGCTCTCTCTTCTATGTTTCCATAGCAATCTGTTCATATTCTATTCTATTCATATTCTATTGTGACACTTACCAATTGTACTCTAGCTTTTGTATGTCTAGCTTTTCCAAATACTGTGAGTGCCCTTAATCAAAACAACCATAGTGTGTAGGGACCTGGTAACGTTGGTTTTCTGAGCAAAGCAACAAAGATGAACAGGTAAATGCACACATGAGTGAAGGACTAGTGGGTAAATCAAACACAGCACCCTGATTTCTTATCTCAGGCACAGATTGCAGTAGGATATAATTAAGAAATATACCTAAACCTGGCACTATAGAAGTAGCCATATATGGGATATAGTACTAGGCAATCAAAAGAGCTCTTGCCTATAGATACCAGCCTGTGAGCTCTTTGATACTTGCAATTGTTTTAAAGTAGGACAAAAGTATTCATTATATAATTAGGAAGAAGGTAAATTATAAAATACTGCAGTCACTAATCCATAGCACCGTGTGGAATAAGAGGTCACTAACATTGAAGTTAATTTTGTCCCTTGTAGAGCATTTCTACAGATCCAGTCTGCCTGAGTGTAAAATTCAACTCAGCAATTTTTAACCAATAGGTAGATCTCTCTGTGATGGTATTTTCTCATATGTGAAATGGGGATTATATTGATTGGACTATTCTAGAAGTGTTATAATAATAAAACTCAGTAAGTTAATAATACATGTATAACGCTTGCAGGGGTACCTTGTACTTAGTTTATGTTTTATATATTGTTATTTTAAATTCCCAATAAATTCCCAATAATTTATAATTGACATCAGGACATCTCTGGAGGAAAATGTGTAGTAATAGAATAAGTTCTACTAGAGGATAGGGGAACTTCTACAAAGGGGAATGTTTCAAGGAAGTTAGAACTGGCCTGTCAAATGTAATTTTTTCCCTGGATTGTATTTGCATGTCTATTAAAATTTATAATTTAGCACAACAATGATCATATCATTTAATTTTCAGATAATAGTATGATTTATTTATTTATTTATTTATTTTTACATTAAGAAGGTTAAATATTGGTGCAAAATGAGCAAGACCCAATTTTTAGGAAATAAAAAACACTGGAGAAGGAGTTAGGATACATTCATTCACACCTGAAAGGAAAAGCTGCTGGTAAAACATAACAACAAAACCTATAAGGAGAGATGGGTAATAGGAAGGAAAATACCTAAGGGTAGCTCTCTGCAAGTGGGGGAGAGGGAAGAACGTTATTAAAAATGTCAAACTTTGGAGTGTAAAAGATAAAAATGGATTAATAATATTGAAATTATTTTCAGAGGATAAACTCAAATGCTTTTGGCAGTCGACTAGGCTGACTTTAGTTACATGGATTTCAGAGCCAGAAAACAGCCTTTCATTTAGTTCTTATTCCTCCACCATGCTCTTTGCACCAACTAATGGAAGAAACAAGACATAGAATCTCTCTTTGCATAAAAAGATGAAAATAGTTGGACAAAAGACTAAGCCCATGTCCTATGTTTGTGTTCATTACACATAGGAAAGCCTTTCAGGGAGCAAATTGGTCTCTTTTTGGATTCTTGTTATTCACACAATTCAGAGTGATCTGCTCTTGTTTCATCCCTTAAGAGGTAGATCCGCAGGAAATTATAGCAAGGTTGGTAAACATACAGAAATATAATCCATATAATATTTTTCCAATGTATAATACTACATAAGCATAACATATGCAATATGATACATATTAAATACAAATATCTGAAACATATGAAGGTAAAAATGTGGCAGATCAAAGTAAAAACAAAAAAAAGTTATAAAAAATAAAAACAAAAATTCAAGATACATCAGCTGTTTGGGACTTGTCAGAACAGGGACATCTGTGATATATTATCTTAGATAATACAATAATGGATATTTACATTTATAAACTTATGATCTCATGATAAATTTAAACTATAAAGAAATTATGCAAAATATTTGGGAAAGATCTCTTTTTATTGTTTTGTATTGTCTCTATGAAAAATTCACCTACATGAAACAATTCTTTTGAGGACATGATGGAAAAATGTGGCAGTACTGTATTTAGCGGTAGTATTATAATGATGGCAAGATTTTCAGTTGCCTTTCTCACAGTCTAAGTAGTCAAAAAGAGCTGAGCTGCTTCTGATCTCCTATTATGGCCAGTTTTAACAATGAATATTAGCTTAGGCATTACTTAAAAAACAAAGAGACATTAGGAATTATTATTTTGAAATTCCTAAATCCTGAAACTATTAAATTTAATTCAAACAAAATTAATTGAAATTAAGTAATGATAAAACATCAACTATTAGTACTACTATACCTTCTAATAATGAAGACCTTCAAAATATTTAAGAGAAAACCTAATTGATTATACTAAGAGGAAGGAACCTACTTTTCCCCATTTCCCCAACCTGTAAATGTTTCCTCTCATTCAACACAATGAGCCCAGGTCCCAAGGAACCCATTGAATTATTGGAATCAAGCAAGCAATTTTTGGAGGCAAAGCATAGGAAAAAAGGCTCTTGTAGATCTGTACTGTGGGCTAGGTATGGCTAAGACAATTCATCTAAGCTTCATCCACAGATCATGAAGGTTTTCTCTGAAGCTTCCTTATTATTCACAAATCCATCAATAAAACATACTAAATGGTGGAGCTAAAATGATGGCTAAATGTTTACCCAAATCCCTGCTTTTCTTTGATCAAATGGCTAGACGACTTTTCCAGACTCTTTTGAGATGGTAAGCTCCATGTGACTAAGTTTTCCCCAAAGGAATGCAAGCAGCCATGTTTTTGCCAGATCGTCACATGGGAGCTATACCATGCCCTTTTCCTTCCTCTGGAAATACAGACCATGGCAAGGTCTTACACAGGGAATGGCTGCATGGCAAAGCCAAAGGAGCTTGGATCTGTGCCTGATCCTGTGGGAAGAGCTGTTCGGCAGACATGAACACCACCCCATCACTCCTTTCTGAGTGAAAATAGCTGTTGTGTTAACCATTGACATTTAGTGTCTATATGCTATCATTCCCTAGCTTGCTTTACCTAATTTGAATGTTTAAGTAAAGAGTTTGGGGTTAAGTAAACCTAGCTTTCAATCCCCACTTCCAATTTATTAAATATGTGGTTTGAGGTAAGTCGCTCATACTGCAAAGACCTCCATTGCCTAATCTTTAAAAAGGAGAAATTAATACTCCGTACCTACTTCAGAGTCTTATTGAGATAACATGGAATACTCTTTCTTCGAATTTTAAAGGGGATGATATATGATAAAATATTTAACGCAGTGCCTAACAAAATATTTAACAAGTAGGACTTTTTATAATTAGTTTGGCAATTAGGTACCGTAAGTACTATTCCGGGAAGAGAAAATAAGTATCTGAATAGCTTCTAAGACTATACATCTAAGTACAGAGTCTGTCCTTGAAATAATCCAAATAGCAGTTCAGTTTTCTCTATAAGAAAACTCCTTAAACAAGGGTATCCTTATAGGATGATATATTTAAAGATTTTTAAATTCAAAGATAGGACATCACATTTAATCCATCACATTTAATTCCTGAAGTCAAGGAAGTAGGACTATTTTTATGGGTTACATAATGCTCAAATGCACACACACACACAAATATACACATACACACCACCTATTTATTTAATGAAGATTTTTTTCCAAGAAGACACCCATATTCTACATTATTCAGTGAAGGTAAAATAACTCAAAAGAGATCAAAGAAAACAATGACTTCACTGTTCATATAAAGAGGATCTGTAGAAAATATTTAAGGTTTATGAGAATGAAGCCCTAATTCTTATTTGTGTTCTATTTGTTCCACAGATAAACAAAACAAAAACAAACAAAACAAAAAAAAAACAAAAAGAAAGAAAGAAAGAACAAAAATAAAGAAATATATAGAGTGTAAAGGCAAAAATGACATCCCATATCATACTCATATTGATAATACTTTTAAACAACCATTTTCATAAATGAGATTGTCAACACTATAGTTTTATAGCTTTTTAGATCTCAAGTACCCTGGAATTAGACTCAATGAAAGAAGAATGAAATAAGCAAGACCTTTCTCTTCTTCTTCTTCTTTTTTTTTATACCTTTCAACAATAAATTGTAACTTGTCTTTGTCTAGATTTTTCTTTAGTTGTATTAATGCTATTTTGGATTGCAAGATTTTGATCCCACCCTACCAGCTCCCCCTCCCACCACTCTGCTTTTCTTTCTTCACCATTGTTCCTCTAAACTACAAGACCATCTGTTCACTTGGCAGATGCAAGTCAGTTCTATAATTGTTGTCATTCTTAGCATAGTGCAAACCCTGCACAATCCAGAGGACGAGAAGTACTACATTCATGAGTTAGCCAAATGTATATTGTTGTCGAAATTACTTGTCAAAACGTCAAAGGGAACAATATTTGATTTTCAAAGCACAGCATACATCTACCCAGATTACAATATGAGCGCCCTATTATGCTGTTACTTATGCAATGCATCATTCAGATTTTGACTAAAGTAAATGGCATGAGCTCTCACAGGCTCTGATTTCTATTGTGTGAAAGAAGTATAGGAGTTAGTTACAAAATCCTTTGTTCGAGCAGTGAATTGAGAGGTTTTTCTGAAGTAAATCAAATACATACATTTGGAAGACAGGCATCTCTGTTGTGAATGAACTTCATTTTTGAACAACTCCAATACATGATAATCAAGATTTAAACATAAAACATATATAATGCATTCAAATGTGGACTTGGGGCATTGTCAAGAGGAAAAGCAAAAAGATATTGTATTACGTTCTACTGCTGCTGTAACAAATTACCACAAGCTTAGTGGCTTGAAATCACACAAATTTATTTACGTTTTTGGAAATCAGGAGTCTGGCAGGGGTATCACTGGACTAAAGGTCTCAGCAGGGCTTCTTTCCTTTCTGGAGGCTCTAGCAAAGGATTCATTTTCTTGCCTTTTCTAGCTTCTAGAGGCCACCCCACTCCTTAGCTGTTGGTTTCTTCTGTCTGCAAAGCTAGCAACAGCATGTCATCTCCTGGGCTTTTCTTCCTAGACACATGCCCTTCTCTGCCAATAGCCAGGAAATCTTCTCTGTTCTTAAAAAAATCATGTGATTAAGATGAACTCACCTGGATAATCTAGGTTAATCTAAACAGCTATCATGGCTTTGCAGCACCTCTTTTACAAACGACAAATGAAAAACACCCAAGAGGGGTGCCTGGGTGGCTCAGATGGTTAGACATCTGCCTTCTGCTCAAGTCATGATCTCCAGATCCTGGAATCAAGCACCATATTGGGCTCCTGGTTGGCTCAGCAGAGAGCCTGCTTCTCCCTCTCCCTCTGCCTCTCCCCCTGCTTATATGTTCTCTCTGTCTCCCTCTCAAATGAATAAATAAAATATTTTAAAAAATAAGAAGAAACATCTAAGAGATTACATTAGCTCAAACTCAAACATTGAAAAAATGAAACCGTAACTCCAACATTCCAATTTCCTGCTCTTATAAGTAAAATAAACCATTTCTCTTCATTATTTCATGTGATTCTTCTTGCAAACAAGAAATAAACCAAAAGATTCCTCTAAAAAGTATTTCTATTTCATAGATCTTACAGCAGAAGTAAACTATTATTTGATGATACAAATCAGTTATAAGTACAACTTTTCAGCAAGGCACAGACCACCCAGAGTTAGAGTAGGTGTTTAATTAAATCATATACATCGTTGACAACAATGATGATGTCATATCACAACACCTTTCCAGAGACTCTAAAACCTGCTTTTAATTTCTAACTGATTTATGAAGTACTTTGAATAGACACACAGTGAAGATAGTTGAGTAAGAAACCAACCAATTAGAATGTCTGTACAAACACTTACTAAGTGGCAACTTCAGGCTAAATGCAGAGCTAGAGGCTGCAGGTAAAGGAGAACTAGGGCATGGAACTACTCTGAATCAGCTCAGTGTTATTTATAGATATACCTGTTTCCCAACATGGGAAATTGAAATAATGTATACATAAATTTTGTATCATGTGTTCTCAGAGATTCTCTAGAAAGAGAAGAGAATCAAGGAGGGAGCAGTTAACACTGAAAGGAATAGTGCAACACTTAAGATTGGTTTTGAAGGCTAATCAGGATTTTGAACATTCAGATAAGTAGCAATAGACTCGCCTTTATTTTCCCAGGAACCATAAAATGCTATCTGTTTAATCAAATTAAAAAAATGTCTAGCATAATTAGCCTCTAGGAAACTTAGATGACTCACATCATATTTTCCCCAAACTTTTCTTCTGTATTTAAAAGTGTTGAAGGGCATCTTGGTTCTTTCCATAGTTTGGCGACTGTGGCCATTGCTGCTATAAACATTGGGGTACAGATGGCCCTTCTTTTCACGACATCTGTATCTTTGGGGTAAATACCCAGGAGTGCAATTGCAGGGTCGTAGGGAAGCTCTATTTTTAATTTCTTGAGGAATCTCCACACTGTTCTCCAAAGAGGCTGCACCAACTTGCATTCCCACCAACAGTGTAAGAGGGTTCCACTTTCTCCACATCCTCTCCAACACATGTTGTTTCCTGTTTTGTTAATTTTGGCCATTCTAACTGGTGTAAGGTGATATCTCAATGTGGTTTTAATTTGAATCTCCCTGAGGGCTAATGATGATGAGCATTTTTTCATGTGTCTGATAGCCATTTGTATTTCTTGATTGGAGAAGTGTCTGTTCATATCTTCTGCCCATTTTTTGATGTGTTTGTCTGTTTCGTGTGGGTTGAGTTTGAGGAGTTCATTATAGATCCTGGATATCAACCTTTTGTCTGTACTGTCATTTGCAAATATCTTCTTAAGTCCAGGGAGCTGGTGGCTCCTGAGCTGGGTGGCTCAGTGGGTTAAGCAGCCTCTGCCTTTGGCTCAGGTCATGATCTCAGAGTCCTGGGATCGAGCCCCACATCGGGCTCTCTCCTTAGCAGGGAGCCTGCTTCCACCTCTCTCTGCCTGCCTCTCTGCCTACTTGTGGTCTCTTTCTCTGTCAAATAAATAAATAAAATTTTTAAAAAGAAATAAAAGAGCAAGTCCAAATAAACAAATAGGTAACTAGTCTGAGGAAGAACAGCAGCACACTCTACAATCAGGCCACAGGATTGCTTTCCCTTATGAGCGACCTTTACCTCTTGAGCTGCATGTGTGAGGATATAAGGCCCTCAGAGACAACTTACTCCCATATAGAATACAAGCTTTAGCTCTGGAGAATCTCAAAACAGATGCCCCTTAATAAATTGTTGACTTGTTTTCAAAACCTGCTAAGGCATCTCAAAACCAGGTACTGTCACTGGGGAACATTCAATAAATAATGATGTCGTTAGTGATGGCTAAGATGTTATGGAATATTTTGGAAAGTACCAATATCTCAGTGTTTATTCAAGTATTCAGTAAACATTTATTAGGCTACAACTATTTGCTGGTTTAGTAGGTTACATTTATTAGGTTACAACTATAACCTTCTGTGTTTTGAAGAATTGAACAAAACAAACTGTCCATTCTCTAAGGAGAGATGGATATAGGATACGGCAGATGATAGAGACTGTTATAAAGTTAAAAGTAAAAGGTAATAGGGAAATGGCATAGTGGCGCTGTTACATACAGGATTTCCCATGGTTGAGCACAGAACGGAGAAAAGTGAATGAAGAAGTCTTGCAGAAAGAAGTAAGTACTGGGCGCCTGGGTGGCTCAGTGGGTTAAGCCACTGCCTTCGGCTCAGGTCATGATCTCAGGGTCCTGGGATCGAGTCCCGCATCGGGCTCTCTGCTCTGCAGGGAGCCTGCTTCCTCCTCTCTCTCTGCCTGCCTCTCTGCCTACTTGTAATCTCTCTCTGTCAAATAAATAAATAAAATCTTTAAAAAAAAAAAAAAGAAGTAAGTACTAATGCCATAGGGAAGGCCATGTACAAGGTTTCTGATATACGTCAGGGAGAGCAATGAGGCAAGAACTGGGCAAACACAGAACTGCAGGAGATGAGTGCTGGAAGCGTCTATGTAGGTTCCTGCTGGATTTTGTTCTGACTGCAGTGGGATGTTACTGGTGGCATTTATTTATTTATTTATGACAGAGAGAGATAAAGAGAGAAGGAACACAAACACAGAGGAGCTGGGGAGGGAAAAGCAGGCTTCAGTTGATCAGGGAGCCTGGTAAGGTCTGGATCCCAGGACTCTGGAATCATGACCTGAGCCAAAGGCTAATGCTTTACGACTGAGGCACCCAGTGTCCCTATTAGGGGATTTTAAACAAAACTTTGGCATGATCTGACTTACATTTTAGAGATTTTTCTAGCTTCCTTTGTGCAATGAGTGTAAACAGAAAGATCATTAGAGACCCACTGCTGTGCGCAAGTGAGGAATAAGTATGGCTCCTCCATCCATAGGACTTTGCAAACTGGTTAAACGGAAAATTTATTCCTGTCCTTTTTCAAAATGAAGATTGTAGATATATCTGACGTAGGGTAAAATAATAAAAAAGTTAAATCCATGTGGCCAACCAAAGTTATAAAGCTTGTGGAACTTTGAATAACTAGATAACGATTCTTGAATAACACAGGACGATTAATACTGAAAACTACTGATGCAAGTCATTACAGTCATAATTTGTAGGACATTGCTTACAAAATGCCTATTGATAATCAATGAAGTGTCACACGCCTTAATTTTCTTCATTTTAAATACTGGTGCTGAAATGGTCGTATTGTTTTAGTAAAAGTACTCATTACCCTATTTGTTATCTGTTATATTTAGTAATATACATGTTAGAAAAATAGCATCTTAAACTTACAGCTCATATATGTTGCTCAATAATATTTTCAGGTATTAATGTCAGTATTTTCTTTGGAAAAATCAAGATTCACCAGCTATTATCATAATGGTCAAAGCCTAAGTCATGACTAACATGTATTTATACATGTAAGATCACATCCAAACATGTACACTTTTAAGTTATTATAAATAAAGTCTTAACTCCATACACTTAAAATCCCCTTTATATTCTAATGAAATATTTGTGATATTTAGTTTCTGAGTCTTATGTACAATCACTTCAACAATTTCTTGGTAACATGGGTAACTTTTTTTTTTTTTTTTTTAAGTTGGGTATCAGTTGCTAAGGTTACAGACTTTTTTTTCTCTCTCTGCTATTAACGAGCTATATTGGGTCTGTAACTTGAGTCTCCTGGGCACACAGAATCTGATTGCCCCACATCTCATTTTCTAGGCTTTCTTTGTATCCAATGCTGAATTTTCAGATTCCTGCCCTGTGTCAGCTGACTCTAGTGCGCTCGCTAAGTGTATACACCCTTGTCCTCAATGAATAAGGGCTTGATTGTGCATTGATTAAAATGGCTTATTTTACTGTTAAAGTAAATTACACAGAAATGGCATTTCCTACCAAACAAAGAAAAATAATACCATAATAACACAAACTTGACACTTCCCTAATGCTTTAATCTGACAATCTCAGCACACTTAACAAACAGCAATTAATTAACCCTTAAAACATTCCTGTCAGGAAGGACTGATTACACCCATTTTACAAAGGGAATGCTAAGAGGTAACTTAACTTGGACGCGGTTACATAGTTCGCTCATGACAGAACGGAGACCATAACTCAACAGACTTGACCCTACGCTCCCAGGCAGTCAACAAGCAGTCAACAAGTCCTAATCAAGAGAACGTATTAGTTGTTTATACTGTGAAAATCCCCATTTTGTAAGAATCCCTGGATGGCTATGCAGACAAAGGCTTTATTATATTCACTCATAATTCTCATCCAGCCTTATCACCAAAAGGAAATAAAACTCGAAAATCCATAAGCGCCTCCTTTCAAGGGTACTGCTGCCTTAAAAAAGCTGTGTGAAATGTTAACCAGTAAAACATGACCAAGGAAGAAATTCGATGGATGAGTGGAGTACTAGGTTGCCTTATTGGTGAGCTACAAAGTGTAGTAGCAAATGCATTTAAGGACTTGAAATTCCAGATGCGTTTACACCCATGTCTTAAAATACCAGGAAGAGAACACGTTTTCTTGGGATTCACACACACAAGCAAAATTAGCCTATAAAGAAGATGTGAAGCCATTTGGGAACACGACTATATACATCCATCCAGTTGGGACGCTCTATTTTGGTTAGCAATACATTTAGGAACTTCGTGGCCAGTCACGTGGCTTCATCAAAAGCTGTGTCTGCGGTTGAACTGGATCCCACCGCGTCCGTGAGGACGGTGAGCATCACACTGACATGATAGCTTCTAAGCCTGTAACCATCAAACCTCAGCTGGTTCCTGACATCAAGCGCAGAGAGCCCACATCTTTTCCCTTCTCATGCCATTCCAGGGAACATAAACTAATCAAGGCCCTCATTGAAAGTTAGGTTTCCTCAGAAGTGTCTTTAACGAGAATCTGATTTTTGTCATGGCATCCCCCTCCACCCCAACCCACCCCACCCCTCACCCACCGCCCGGGAACTCCAGACTTCTTGAAGCAGTGAAGGATCATCAACTGACTTGCATTGAGGTCATTATCGTAAACATGTAATGACAAAATATGCTCAAACGTTGTCTTTCCTCTCCTTGACCACACTAATCCTTCTCCCTCGGCCTGAGGGGATTAGCTCTCATGCCTCTACAGGATTTTGATTCCCAGGTATTTTCCTGTTCACCAGCCCGATTTTAAGACCTCAGCTTCAGGCCATTGGCAGCCCAAACCCAGCCACGGGAACCCTGTTCTCTCCCGTGTCCCATATTCTCTCTCATTCTTATGAGGCTGTGGATGCAGCTGCTATTCCACTCTCCGACCCCACTGTCGATGTTCTGTTCCTTTTCCTTAGCTCCTCTCCTTCCGTTCCATGACCTTTCATTAAATACTTGTTAACCCTCTTTTACAGGGCAGGCTCTGAATTATGCTATGCGGATTGAGCGGTAAATCTATCAGAGGCTGTGCCCTCCAGCAGCTTATAGTTTAGTGGAGTCTCAAATGTGTTCGTTCACTCATCAGAATACAAGCTCAGAGCATGTACAATGTGTTAGGAACGCAGAGAGGAGGGTCACACAGTTCTTTACAGGAGAGCAGTGGGAAGGAGTCGGGGTAGAATCCCCACATCTAAGTGACTCCACAAGGGCTATTTCAAGTGTTTTCCACAGTCTGGTTATGCAGCCTTCTGATATGATGATAAAATCTAAAGCCATCTCATATGAACTAGTACATTTTTTTCCCTTTCTAATTCATAATCCCCTTCATCTAGTACCACAGGACCCTGTATTTAGAGGACTTTAAATAAGCGTGCATTAGGGCACCTGGGTGCCTCAGTCATTTAAGTAACTGGCTTTGACTCAGGTCATGATCTCAGGGTCCTGGGATCAAGCCCCACATTAGGGGTCCCTGCTCAGTGGGGAGTCTGCTTCTCTTTCCCTTAGACTCATGCTTGTGCTCCGTCTCACTCAAATACATAAATAAAATCTTAAATAAGTAAAGAAGTATATAAGCATGCATTGCTGGAGTGTTCTTGGTGTGACCTTTCCTAATGATGCTGTTAACATCACACACCCCAACGCTCCTCATCTCCCCCATCCACTACATTTTCCCTGCCACTGCTTACCACCTAATTTCCCAAACTTGGGTATTTTGCATTCTGATGAAGAATGAACATTTCAGGAGGACAGGAATTTTGGACTGATTTTCACACTGAGTGTAAATGGTAGACAGGACAATTGCAGAGGTATTTGTGGCATAAATAATCGATCCTACCTCTACTTCTGACTTGTACCCTGTCCTGCTTTTCAATTCAGAACTCTTAACACTTTTCACAGCTACATACGCAGGTTCATTGCATTCTCTTGAACGCAGAGAAAGCAGGACATTAAAAAAAAAAAAGGAATACATAATAATGAATAAATGTAAGCTAGGAAATCAAAGAAAAATAAATCCTTATGGAGAACAATGAATCAGGAGAATGAGTTTTGCTCTTTTACTTAGTCAGAACAGGCATCCACAAAGTCGTGGCATTTTAGTAGATTCGACTGATATAATTGAGTACAATACAAACTAATATTCCTATAAGTTTCCTGAAGCTCTGCCTACCGTGGACTTGTGGATTCAGTAAGTCTGGGGTAGGGCTGGAGATTCCACCTTTCTTTTAAGCCCCTAGATGATGGTCATGCTGTGTGGCTGGGGAAGCAAAATAAGACTTATAAACTGGAGAAAAGTAGATTATGAAAAACAGCAATAGGGGCACCTGGGTGGCTCAGTGGGTTAAGCCTCTGCCTTCAGCTCAGTTCATGATCCCAGGGTTCTAGGATAGAGCTCCACATTGGCCTCTCTGCTCAGCGGGGAGTCTGCTTCCCCCTTTCTCTTCTGCCTGCCTCTCTGCCTACTTGTGATCTCTCTCTCTGTCAAATAAATAAATAAATAAAATCCTTAAAAAAAAAAAAAGAAAAACAGCAATAATGTTAACATAGCAGCTGAAATTCTTACTGGATACATTTAGAAAGGAAATATAAATTGAGGTCCATATGAACAATTACTTAATAGCCTTTCAGCTTCAAAAGCATTTGGTATATTTTTTAAATAACTTGACTTTATTTATTTCTTAGTCATTATTGAAACATTGAAAATGCAAATTAAAAAGAAAACAAGTGAAATTATTTATAAATTCATCTATTAGAGAACACTTTGGTTTATTTACTCCAGTTTATATTTTTTTTAATCTTAGAATTATTCTATAGGAATTTAAGACAAGTAAGTTTTTTCTAACAATCATTTAAAATTTAATATGGTAAAAAATTAAAAATAAAAATTTTATTTTATTGATATGTGATATAGCATTCACAATTCAATGTCAATAAACATTAGTCTGCATAAACTTCATATACAATTCAATGTTAATAAACATTAGTCTGTATAAACATCTTTGTCATAGCAACTAACATTTTAATTACTCAATAAATGCATGCTTATGATGGGAAAACAGAAAAAAAAAAGATAAGCATAAAGAACAAATCAATCAAAATATCACTATCAAAATATAGATGCATATGTAATATATGAATTTGCATCTTTTTATTTTTTTATATGTACTTTCTGACTTAACTTTAATTATAACTCAAGGAACTTACTATATTCAGATTTCTAAGTTTGTTTTTAATTTCTATAATATCATTCTAAGAGGAATAATATTCAATCATAAGAAGCTACTATTCTTATTCAAACATTTATTTTTAGATATTCAGATTGGTTCTAGTTTTCAAAGAAACATCTTTAGATTCTGGACACTTTTTTAAAAAGAATACATTTTTAAAGCTGAAATTGCATCACCTTATTCATTTTTGACATTTTTGCTCATTTGTTTTCTTTGTTTTTCTTTTTTGTTGTTTTCTTTATTTTAAATATAGTTGAAATCGCCCTTCAGAACATTTTTTTTCCAATTTATTTATTTTCAGAAAAACATTATTCATTATTTTCAGAACATTTTTTTATTCAAAATTTTGCCACCTATGTGTTAGTACTTTCTACATCTTATCCAACAACTGATGTTACTATTTTTTCTAAAATATTTTATTTATTTATTTGAAGGGGGAGGGGCAGAGGGAGATGCAGAGAATATCAAGTGGATTCCATGAAGAGCGATGAGTGTGGAGTCCAACAGGGACTCAGTCTCATGATCCTGAGATCATGACCTGATCCAAAATCAAGAGTCAGATGCTTGACTGACTGATCCACCCAGACACCTTGCAATTGTTGCTATTCTTTAAAAATTTTATCAATATTTTAAGTAAAAATGTTGTACTTTTTTTTTTAAGATTTTATTATTTATTTGACAGATAGAGATCACAAATAGGCAGAGAGGCAGGCAGAGAGAGAGGAGGAAGCAGGCTCCCCACCAAGCAGAGGCTGATGCAGGGCTCGATCCCAGGACCTTGAGATCATGACCTGAGTCAGGGCAGAGGCTTAACCCATTGAGCCACCCAGGCGCCCAAGAATGTTGTACTTTTATAAATTAGATTTGTGGGATTATTTATGCTATTTAAATATCTTCATATTTATTAGTCCACTGAAGTTTTCCATTGTTCTCCTATGAACATCAATTGCTTATTTTTTCCTAACAGATTACTTATCTTTTATGACTTAAATTATTAAATTTTTAAGATTTTATGTATTTATTTGTAGAGAGAAATAGAGACAGTGGCAGGCAGAGGGAGAAACAGGCTACATGCTGAGCAGGGAGCCTGATTCAGGACTCGATCCCAGGACCCTGGGATCAAGACCTGAGCAAGGGCAGTTGCTTAACTGACTGAGCCACCTGGGCGTCCCTGATTTACATTATTTATATTGTTTTTAACAAAATGGTAGTAATTTCCATGTACTGGGCAGTTACTCTGTGTATAATGCTAAGACTGTAATATTTATTTGTTGCTTTTTCCCCTCTGCAGCACCTAATATTGTTCAAATTTACAAATTGGAAAAATCTTTTTATATTATAATATTTACCATTTGCCAGTCATATATGTTATCATTTCCTCCCAATTTGCATTTATTTCTTTGCCTTGTTAATAATGCCTACTTTTTTATTTTTTTTCCCTCATATAAAGTTACAATTAGCAATAATCGCGCCTCGGATAAACCTCATTGGCTACGATACTGCCACTGCGCAAAGCTTCCCTCATATAAAGTTACAATAATACATTACGCAGACACATTTTTCAATAATTTTGATGCCAGATATGAACAGATTTTCCCAATCTTGAATAAATTAATATTAGCTAAATTTTCTCCTAGTTCTTTTATGATTTAATTTCTTATCTGTAAATTTGTACTCTATTAGGGATTTATTATGGTATTTGATGAAAGAGAATTCTAAATTTTTATATATGAATAATAATGTTTGTCTCCAGATCTAGTTTTTCAAATAATCTATCCCTTCCCCACTGATCAGAGATCATCAGCATTATCATACTCATAATTTTATTTGTCATTTTTAGTGTTTATAACTCTCTTTTCTCATCTTATATTTAAAGTATAGGAAAGCATATTTGCCAATGTTACTTTTTTCCCCCAAAATTATTTGATTATCATAACATAGAAAAAAGTAGAAATTGCTAAATTTATTCATTAAGTTGGAGAAAAATGATACATTTTGATTGTTAATCTTCCAATCAAGAACATGGTTAACCATTATGCTTATTCAATTCTTTTATTATGGTCAACAGTAACATATTATAACTTTATATAAAAATCATATGTATTTCTCATTGAGATTATTTATACTTTGGGTTGTTATGAATAGCTTCTTTTCTTTCTTTGATTTTTTTTTTTATGGCCAGTACTTAGCAAAATAACTTATTTTATTTGTAACTTCTATAACTAGCTATCACAGTCAAATCTCTAATTGTATTACCTTTCAGTGGACTTGTTCAGGTTTTTTAAAGTAGAGCATAAATTTTATAAATAATGATAAAATATTTATCTTCTTCTGTCCAATTCTTATTTATTTCATTATCTTGATTATTATACTGGTTAAAAGTTGGTATATAATGCTGAAGAAGGGGTGACAGTAGACATCTATTATTTATTCATGCCTCTAATGATAAAGTATCTGGAGTTGTGCCATTTGGCTAGTGGTGATGACTATTTGATTGAGGAGGATAATTCTATCACTGAAATGACATTTTCTTTTACTCATAGATTTGTACATTAACTTTTTATAAAATAAAGAATGATTTTTAAACTTAACTGAACATCTTTTTAGCATGCATTGAGATGATAATGTATTTTCCCTTCTGGTCCTTGTTATCAATAGATTTTATAAATATTGAGCCACTCTAGGATTCCTGGAATAAATCCCACTTGACTAATAATAAATTATTAACCCCTAATTCAAAGTGTTGATTTAGATATTTGCGATGTTAATATTATGTTTAACAACCTTACATTAAATTTATGTGAGGTTAATTTTTGTTTGCTTTATTATTTGATGTTGATAGATTGATAAGAAAGGTGAATCGATTGAGAAGCTTTCACTTTTTTTTCCCCAAACTTTTAAAATATCATAAAATAAATCTCTTGGAAGTTTGTTAGAAGTAGCATGTAGTTGTTGCCTAAGGCTGCAGTAAGAAATTACCACAAACTGGGGGGCTTAAAAGAACAGTTATTGATTCTTTCAGTTCTGGATGCAATGAAGTCTGATTTTCAAGGTGTTTGTGGGGCTGTGCTCACTGTGAGGGCTCTAAGGAAAATTTTTTCCCTTCTTTCTGGCTTTTGGTGGCTCCCAGCAATTAATGACATTCTTTGGCTAACAGTTGAATCACCCCAATCTCTGTCTCCATCTTTGTGTGGTCTACTTTCCTGTGTAGATAGCTCTTCTTATAAGGACACTCTCAGGGCGCCTGGGTGGCTCAGTGGGTTAAGCCTCTGCCTTCAGCTCAGGTCATGATCTCAGGGTCTTGGGATCGAGTCCCGCATCGGGCTCTCTGCTCAGCAGGGAGCCTTCTTCCTCCTCTCTCTCTCTCTCTCTCTGCTTGCCTCTCTGCCTACTTGTGATTTCTGTCAAAAAAAATAAATAAAATCTTAAAAAAAAAAAAAATAAGGACACTCTCATTGAATTTAAGGCCAAACCCTAAACGAATATTACCTTAAATAATCACATCTGTAAAGGTTCTATTTCCAAATAAAATTATGTTCTGAGGTTCCAGGTGAATACAGATTTTGGAAGGGACACTATTCAATCCATTACACAGCCCATGAAAACTTATGCTTATGATGCTTTTTTTTCCCCCTAGCTATAGATGAAAAAAAAAATGTTATTGAAAAGAAAATCAAAATGAATCAATATATTCACTCCTGACCTCCCATGTTTTCTGTATTAGCAGATGAGGTAAATTAATTAAAATATAATTCAATGGAATTTCTATAGCTTTTGGAATTTATTATATGGAAATATGGAAATATGGAAAACTACTCAAATTGGTTTATAAACACAGGCGGGACCTCAAAAATATTTTAAAGCTGTGCTTAGAATTTGTCCATTTTATCTGCTCAGGGTTTGATCAGAAGAATAGAAACCAGTTATTATATTCCAGATAAAAATATTTTTTTAAAGATTTATTTATTTATTTGAGAGAGAGAGAAAGAGAGAGAGCACAAACAGTGGGAGAGGGAGAAACAGTTTCCCCACTGCGCAGGAAGCCTGACGCATGTGCTAGATCCCAGGATCCTGGGATCATGACCTGCTCTGAAGGCAGACATTTAAATGACTGAGCTGCCTAGGCAGCCCCAGATATAAATATTTTGACATTATTGAGTGCTTATAGGATCAGTGCAACAGCTGACAGAGTAGAGGCCAGGGAAGCTACCACTGTTGAAGCTCATGAAGGAATAGCCATCAACAGGCTCATGAGTTGATACTAAATATCTCATCTTGAAGTTCCTGAGTGGGTGGATCTCAGTAGCTTCCTGGAAGCCTCAGTGCTTTTGTCTATCTGCAAGGCTGGCTGTGACAACCTCCAGAAAATAACAGTCTACCGCATTCTACCTCATTCATGTCTACCTTACTAGTTCATCATGAGCTCCTCTCCTTGGCCACTTTCAAGCCAGACCTATAACAGGAATGGTGACCCTGGGAAACAAACTTTCCATCCTTCCAAGTTGTCCTGGTGAGGTCAAACTGACGTTAGGTAACCTGGTATTTCTGGGGTCATGTAGAGTGTGCTTGGTGCACAGGAATGGTCAGGGATTTAGATAGGCAAGGTTTTTGATTATTTAGCCATTGACTATTCTTCAACTCTCTTAAAACTCTGAAGAAACAGAGTTGAGAATCTTACCTCTAGGCAGTTAAATTGCACAGGTATGTGTATTTTAGAACTCTGATTCAATTATTTGCTCTTCCAAATGTTGCACTCTCTGCTGAATGCTTCCAAGTGAAACCTGGTCAAAAGGGAAGGGGAAAAAAAATCTAGGATTCTTAAACATGCAATTATTTTCTGTATTCTTGCTATTATATTTGTAGAGATGTAATTAAACAATAAAATGTATAATACATTAGCTATGAGAAGTGTTGATCTATATGAAATTCCAGAGACATCTATTTGCTTAAGTAGAGATATTATCAACAATATGAAGCTATTTATTATACACTCACTATGTACCAGTCACTGACTTACATCTAATAGCTTATTTAATGCTCTTAGCAACTCCATTAGATACGTTCTAAACATCAAAACCCACCCTTTAACTACAATGGTTCTGAAGATGGTAAAAAATAAAATGACTCTTAAACCCAAATGAGAGTGGAATTAGTCTTTCTATTAATTGGACCTATAACTGCTATTCATTATGTCATATAGTTTATTTTATAATGAGTTAAAGGCCTAGGTTGCCAAACATAATTTGATGAAATTCTTCTTAAAAGAGGCCATGTGGTCAATTTGCCTGAAATATTTACATTAGGATTTATGGATCCAAGAAGTTGTTCATTATATACCCATCCTTTTGCAAACTAAGCAAACGAATCCTGACTTTTCTAAATTAAGAGTTCTTCTACAGTCTATTTTATCACTGGTGAGCAAAGAAGAAATGCAAATCATAAAAGAAATTCAGTTTCTTATTTTAAGGTCTTGACCTCTTTGGAGGATAAACAGAGCTACTTCCAGCAAAGGAAGGAAAGTGAAGAGTGCTCATAATTTAATGTCAAGTGTGTCAGTTTAACTGGAAATGTTCAAATCTTAATAGACTGTAAATCAGGAGATCTTATGACAAAGTAATTGAGTTAACATTAGCCTTTCACCTTCATAAGCTGGGGGATGAATCTGACCTAGGTTAAGGGGAAAAATTCCATTAATTTTCAGGTGTCCCCTGGTCTGTGACCCAAAATTGCATTAGCCCCCACTTTGGTTAGAAATGGCTTACAGTTAGATGACTCTAAACACCATGGGTCAAATTTGTAAATCCCTGGTAGATGTACTGACAGTGGAAACCATTAAGAAACTGAGGAACATTGTTAACTCAAAAGTCGTCATCCACTATGTAAGCGTATTTTTACAATGAGGTAAATTTAGAAATCTAATCATCAAAAGGGTTTTTCAAAATAAATTTCCAGCAAATACAATGTGTTTTTGTAACATATTGTTTTATAGTACTAACATCTACAAATTTTAAAAACCATATAGTCTTTAATTCCATGTGTTGTGGATATCAAATATATGCCCACATCAAAAAGTATGAACTGACAAGTGACAGAAAAATGAAATAGACTAAAAGTACATGCAAGTATGTTCAAAGTTATACATGATAAAATAAATGCAAACTACCGGAAGAACTATCACATTTTGCCAACAGATGACTAATAGTACTCACTGTTATAAAAACAATCACCTTTGTAAATGACTGAAATAAGTATAAGTTGGTAAAACTTCTGGAAAATAATTTATCAGTATTTACTCACATAAATTAAAAATTTCATACTCTTCACCAAGTTGATTTCCTTGTAGAAAACTTTCTTAAGAAAATTATTCAAAATATAGTTTTATATGAAATTATATACAACATTTTTTTAAAAGATTTTATTTATTTATTTGACAGACAGAGATCACAAATAGGCAGAGATGCAGGCAGAGAGAGGAGGAAGCAGCCTCCCTGCTGAGCAGAGAGCCCGATGCGGGGCTCGATCCCAGGACGCTGGGATCGTGACCTGAGTTGAAGGCAGAGGCTTTAACACTTTAACTGAGCCACCCAGGCACCCCTAGAAACAAAAATTTATGACATTTTATGTTTATTCTTTCTGACATGATAGTGCTTAAGTTGGCTAATTTTGATAAAATTTCATCTGCTGCTATACAAACAATTTTTTATAGTATCATACCTGAACTTTTCATATTTGGTTCATCTAATGGCCATTTTGAAACAAAAGGATAGGAAATATAACATTTTTAATAAGCATGTCTTAGTTTCTTTTTTTTTTATATTATTTTATTTATTTATTTGACAGAGATCACAAATAAACAAAATCTTAAAAATAAATAAATACATACATACATACATACTTTTTTGTTTCTAAATTTATTTTTATTTTTCTAAAGATTTTATTCATTCATGAGAAAGAAAGAGTGTGAAAACGAGAACAAGAGGAGGAAGAGGAAGAAGCAGTTTCCCCACTGAGCAGGGAGCTGGACGTGGGGCTCCATTCCAGGACCCCAGGATCGTAACCGGTGCCAAAGGCAGACGGTTAGCAACCCAGGTGCCCCAGTTCTAAATTCATTAATATAAACAATTTAAGTTAAGTGTGTAAGTAACAAAATAAGTCTACAAGCTGCAAATTTTTTGGTTCATTCTACGTTATTCAGACGTGCTCCCTTCCCCATGAGAGAGCATTTTTCCTTCTCCTCTCTGAACTCAGGAGCTGTATTATGTAAGTTTAGCAGTATCTTCTGTTTCCAGGTCACAGATACGGAGTATAAAACTGAATAAATCAGACTATAATTTTCTTCTCATAGAGCAAAGGATATATTGATATTATGGTTAAATAAGTGTGATTAGTCACAGCTAAGAGTGGCATAACCCTGATTAGCATTCTGCCCATTGATATATTTTATGCTTAAATGGAGATATGAACCACTCAAGACTTAGAATGACGTATCAGAAGGTCAGAGGCAAACCATCCACCCTAGTTAAGGTCTCTATAATGATTTTTTTTTTAATTACACTCTATATCCCTAAGTCCTTTCACCTCTATGACTCAGTCATTAGAGAATGACAAAGCCGATGAGGTAAGCCATGTGCCTTCCCCATGTTGACTCAATGACACCTTTAATTAGCTGTTGAAATTTAAAAAAAGTGATAGTGGTAATAAAAATACTTGGAGCAGAAGTTGGCACAGAGTGTGGATGTAAAGAAAAAGAGTGTAAACAAGAAAAGCAGAAAAAGGACCTTCTTTTTTTTTTTTTTTCCTACCACTTAAAATAAGATTTTGAGAATATGGATAGAAGAGAGTTTGGAAAGAGGAGTCACCACAGCAAAAGAAGTGATAGAAAAAGGTCAAAAGATACAGTCTTCCAGAGAGGAAAGGACTGGATTTCTAGCATATGTGTATTTTAAAAGCTCCTTTTATCTCCTCTGTACCTGAGAGAGCTTTTCAAATGTTCCAAGAAGCCGCCTGGATGCGCTTACCTCGTAACAGGTGGATGGAATTAGGCATTAGTCTCAGAATGTCACTGCATACTATGTTTCCAATATGCTCTTCTAGTTTTAGCAAGTCGGCTGCAAGGAAGGTGCAAAACAAACACATTTTAGTCTGCCTCTGATTAAACTAATGATAAACCAATAACTGCTGTTGGGGGGGGGGAAACACTATAAAGTTCAGGCTGTCAGGATGCATTCCATCTTGAGTTAAAGATTTTCACGCCCGATAAGATTTCATTTAAAGCAAAGATTAAGCCATATGTCGTTTTAGTCATTGATATTTTAATTTGCATATGCCGATCTCACGTATAGGAAAACTGTTCTAAATCAGTAGAGTGGGTGGTACTTAGCAATCTAGGGGAAATGCAGATTGGTAGTCAAATGATTTATACAGAGTTGGTTTTACAGAAACCCAAATGTTGTTGTGAATGATTCTGCCCTTCTGTTACATAAAGGTGTCCTCTTTCTTTATACCCCCCTGCCCAAACACTTCCCACTAAAGCTGATAAGATGGGAGAATCTGCGATGTTCCTAGAAGAATATGTTCACTTGCCTATTTGTTTTTCCATCCATCTACTCTTTTTTTTTTTTTTTAAGATTTTATTTATTTGACAGACTGAGATCACAAGTAGGCAGAGCAGCAGGCAGAGAGAGAGAGCGAGTTGGGAAGCAGGGTCCCCACCCAGCAGAGAGCCCGACCCGGGACTCAATCCCAGGACCCCGAGATCATGACCTGAGCCGAAGGCAGAGGTTTAACCTACTGAGCCCCAGGCACCCCCCATCTACCCTTTCAATCATCCATCTAACCTATTATGTATTAAGAGCATATTCTGTTCCGAACACGGGCAAAGTTAGCGGTGGAGGCTGGACGAATTAATAAAACACAGTACATTAAAGGACTTTTTCAAACCACGAGAAAAGAGCTGTGACAAAAGCAGATTATCTTGTCAACTGAGACCTGCAGTAGTTGTAGTGAATTCCCAACTTATAATAAAATAAAGTGTCCTAGATATTTATTTTTATAATACAATTATACTACTGGTACCTCTTTTATGTTGCATGAACATAGGCTGGTGAAATTGGGAAACCTTACAAAATTTAGGCTTCTGGGACATCTGCTTTAGATTTTAGTACCCAAGCAAGGAAACCATCTTCCACGAGATTAGGAAAAGGGACACCAAGTTTCTTTCAATTCTTGCGACCATAACCTAAGTCAAAATGAATACCAACATTTCTGTACCTCCAGTGATAAATTGCAAACTTAAAATACATGTATATATGTATGAATTCATATATTCATGTTTCTATTTATATATATTTAACTATATTTATCAAATATTTATATGCCTATATATATGTGTGTATATATATATATAAAATAAAGAATATTCCCTGAAAATTTAAAGCATGATTATAAATGCCAAACTTGAAACAAATAGGATTATTATTTAAAATTATCATTAAGTAAGTAAATTTTTTTTTTCTTTCCTCTCCATGTTCATTTATGTAATTAACAATAATGGGCTCACTCACTCACTCAGTTGTGTGCTGTTTTATTAATAGAAAACATATGCTGTTTTATTTAATAAAATTGTGTAAACATTTCTTGTAAAACCTATGCTCTCACAATTTCCTTTGTTTACATATCCAACTGACAAATCAGGACAAAGATGAAAGCCTGTTAACACTTATCATAGACCCTAGAAAACGTGATTTTTTTTTCCATCATGAAAATATGACAGAAGAAACATTTTTCACATTTGCTGAATGAGAAGTAAACTAATCTCTTTCTGTTTCGACACCTGTGTTTTCCTGTATTGCTACAGTTTATTGTCCTTGGTGCTAAGCAAACTTTAATTTGCTATGACCTCCAGCAGGTCTGCTTTTAAATATGTAAAAATGCCAGTGATAAAATCACTTGCTCAAAGGCCTCTGCTTGTGCAAAAAATAACCACCTCACATTCAGGATACATGGAGCAAACTGATACCAAAGACTGGCTTACTATATTCCAAAGACCAAGTAGACACTGCAACATTAGTAGTATTTTGTTCCAAACTAAGTTCAGTGACACGATCTAAGCATTCTTACAATTTACATATTTGCCAACTTCACAAATATTTTACATAGTTTGTTTCATCCTTCAAGAATTTGGATCTCATTGCACGGCTAATTACCTTCCCATTTTATAGTCAAGGAAAATGTCCCTTTCCCAAAAGAATTAGTACCATTTATTGAAAGATGTGAAAAGGGATACTACCCCCCAAATATTAGGCAATCAGTGAAGCAAGTTTAGAAATAGTAAAGAGAGATATATATTGATTTTTATTTATAAGATTTATACTATGAACTCAACTATTGGCCCATGACATCTCTTCGCAATTACATTTGGTAGTTCTACCATTCTCCTTGCCGTGCAATAACTGCTTTTCCCATCCTTTTCCTCCATGTCCAGTTTCCTCTATTTCCTGATATTATTTCCTAATAATTTCTCCACCATCTCCGTTCCTCCATCATCCTTTATCCATTCCTCATCATACCTCATTGGTGGTAGATCTAGCCCAGGCCTACCTATCCGAATCTTTTTTTTTCCCCCCATAGTTCTCTGCTTTTTCCTTTTATATGATAGCAACATTGGATTCCGTTCAATTCCCTTAATAGCCATTTGGTATAGTTATTCATTCTTGATGGCTATCTCTCCATTTGCCTATTATTATGTTATAATTATTATTTTAAGAAGGGACTTGGAGGGCAACTGAGTGGCTCTGTTAAGCATCCGACTCTTGATTTCAGCATAGGTCATGATCTCAGTTATAAGATCACATTCAGCTTGGAGCCTGCTTGAGTTTTATCCTCTCTGACCCTGCTCTGCTCATGGGCGCATGCTTTGTCTCTAAAATAGATAAATTCATAATAATATTAATAATAATAATAATAAAAAAATCTTAAAGAGTGAGCTCAGAAGTAAACCTCTGATTTCCCTCACCTTAAATTTTATGGCTTTCCTGTGTACTACCACAACACCCAGCCCACCCCTATTATTATATTTAATACACTGACTTACAATGATTAGCTTGAGTGTCTGAGCCTTTTGAAAATATGGATTTTCCTTTTTGTCTTCTCAGTACCAAGGAAGAGTTTCCTGGATGAATAGATTTCCCCATTTCAGATTTTATAATGTATGCTTTTCTATTAGTCATTAATTAATAAATAAAATTACTGGAAAAAATCTACATACAGTCCAAGGAAGAGGTTGTCTCTCAGTACCTGAAAGGTAAAGCTAAACTATATTACGTGATATGTAAGAGAGAATGAGGCTTGTAGATAATAGGGTTTCTTAATGAAGCAAAGAACTGATCTTATACAAGGCTATTAGAGTTGATGGGATGGTGATCTTTTGGAAGCAAAAGTGGGGTTCCTGGAGTCAGCTTTGCTGATAACTTACTTACACAAGTATGGGCTGTCACTAAATAGTGGGCTTTTGGAAGCATGGTTAATTATGTAAAGTTGTCACTAACTGATTAGGATTTAAAATCAATGAAAAATTGATTCAGGCAACAAGTTTTTTTCCTCTCTTGAGTATGACTGTTCTGTTCCCCCTATTGATAATGTCTTTTTCACTTCCTTGCACCTATTTGAGAATATCAAGGTCATAATTTTAGTTGCCTAGTTAGATGCCATTCTTATCTATTCACTAGAGTAAGTTCTCCAAGACATTTAAGTGGAAAATAAGAATTCTCTCGCTATGTATACTTGAAAGAAGAATTTTTTTAAAAAAATTAGGAAATATAAAGGACTCTGTTCACAGAAAATTTGGATTATCTCTCACCATCATATAATTTTATTTAGTGACTTTCACTGGTTCATCCAATAAAAGGTGTTTTAATTGGTTCGTTTTGTTGTTATCCCCAACAAAAGACCCTTTCTCCATGTAATCTAAGGTTTTTGTTGGTTACCTACAGCAAGACTTACATGTTCCTCATTCCTATCCTTGCATTTCTATATACTTTATGGTAGACTCACCTCTCCAATAACTAATTTTTCTCACTTACTTTAAAATTCAACCAAAGATATGACTTTGTTTGGAGGTCTTCTCAGGCTAAGACAATTCATTGATTCCTTTACTTACATAGTTCTTTAAACCTTTAATCAACATATTATTATTCATTAAATGTTTTTTTCATGTGCATATGACTACACCTTAAATAAACTGTTAATATTCTAGGAACACACATTACCTTATGGAAAAGAACTTTGAAAAAATATTTTAAGCTGTTATTATGCTTTATTATATCTGGAGAAATATGTTCAATTTATATAGAACTATTCTAGAGAAAAAAAGAAAGAAAGCTGTATATATATAATATGTACTATTATATATAATATAATATATACCCTATGTAATATAACATATGCACATTGATACATACACACATATACTTGGAATATGGGATATGGAGTACAATAGAAAATAAAGGAAAAAATAGGAACTTTCTTTTATAGGAATAAACTAAGTTGCTACCTAAAAAATGTTAGTAGCTCACTGCTACTCCATAATGTCTATAAGGATAATGACAAACTTTTGATGGAGAGTGAAAAATGAAGTAGAAATATTAATCTTTGAAACCCTGCTGCAATTGAAATCTTATGAGATTTCACAAGATATTACCATTGGAGTTATAAATTTAAGATTTATTGCCCTTTACTAAATCCTTTATCATCGATAAACCAGAATGTCTTGGTTGTAGTCTATAAATAAAATGTGGGACTTGAAACAAATAACTGAGAAAAAAAAAACTATAAAAGAACTCATAATTAAATGTTTTGCATTGTTGCATTGTTTTGTATTAAATTTTGGGGAAAGAAAAAACCTTAACTTTTATATATAAGGTCTGGAATGAATAGTTTGTTGTTGTTGTTGTTGTTGTTTTCCATGCCAATCAAGATTTGGAAAGTTGTCTCAGCCTCAAAAAACCAAAATATCGCAAACCACAATCTAAGACATAACAAATGCATTTCCTTAGAACAGATTTATTCCATTAATGCATCAAGAATTACATAGCAAAAATCCAGGAGCACTTAATATTAAGCTATAAAATCTGTTCTATGGTTCACCTATCTACTTTGCCAAAATGTGTGTGGTCTGTCATGACTCAATTTTTTAAAGCAAAGATATTTTTTTAAAAATTAACATATTTGTCTTAAAAATTTATCTAGGGGACTCTAACATTTCTCCTAGGACTCTGGATCAAGATGGTAACATGGAACTCCCGACTTTCCCTTATCCCACTGAGTCACCAAATATATTGCCACATATGGCGCAATTCTCCCAGAGATCCAGAAAAGAGTTGAATGACTCCTACATGTTAAGCAACTGAGAAAATATACACACTGAAATGGGTAGAAGAGGCTAAGACACGTTCTTGCCATAAACTCCACGCTGGGTGTAATGGCGTATACTTGGGAAGGAAACCCTAACTCTCAGCTGTTCCCTGGAAGCAAAATATTTGAACTATACATCCACTACCTCAACTTTATGGCTCCCAAACAAAGCCTGGGTCTGAAAGCAAATCACTTTGTATTCATGAGTCTCACAGGCTGACAGCAAACAAAGAAGCAGCTGTTAATGGGCATGTTAGCACACTCATCATGGTTCAGGACAGAGGGAACAACAAAAATGCCTATCTCCTAGTTTTTGCCTGGAAGGGCTTTGACTGAATACTTCCCAGCTACTGCCTGAAAGTTTAGCTTCTAATCAGTCAGCATCTGGGTGATGACTACAGTCTTCCCTTTTGGAAATGGACAAGTTTAGGCCCACCCTTAACTATTGGGAGCTGCTAGTAACAATGATGGGAGCTTGCATAATCACAAAAGTTTGAGAAACAAGCAGGAGTTCAGACCAGACTGATTGACAAGGTACATTTACACAAGGTGAAATTACACATTTCACCAAGTTTCATTTATACTCTTTTATCTAATACTCAGAAAGCAACACAGAGTCAAGGAAAACAAAACAAAACAAAAAAAAAAACAAAACATTCAAAACAAAAGAACAAGATAAATCTCCAAAAATGGATCTTAATGAAATGGAAATAGATAAATGGTTTACCCAAGAGAGTTCAAAGCGGTCATAAAGATGCCCATGAAGATTATGAGAGAAATGCATGACTAAAGTAAGACTCCAACAAAGAGAGAAAAATACATATTAAAAAAATAAAAAACCCTCCTAAACAGAAATCATAAACCTGAAAAATATAATAATTAAACTAAAAATTCAATTAAAGTGTTCAAATCTAGTCTACATCAAACAGAAGAGAACATCAGTGAGTTCAAAGACAGGGCAGTGGAATTCATCCAATCAGAGGAACAGAAGGGAAAAAGAATGGAAAGGAGTAAAGATAGCTTCAGAGAGTTATAGAATAACATCAATAAGACCAATATTTGCACTATAGGGTTCCCAGAGGAAGAAGAAGAGGGCGAAAGAAGCAAAGAAACTTATTCAAAGGAATAATGGCTAGAAACTCCTCTCACCTGGGGGAAATGACAGACTTTCAGATCCAGGAAGCCCAAAAAGTACCAGATAAGGTGATTCTCTCTCTCTCTCTCTTTTTAAAGATATTATTTATTTGAGAGAGAGAATAAAATATATTCAAATTGGTAAGGAAGAAGTAAAATTATCTCTGTTTGCAGGTGATATGATATTATATAGAGGATCCTAAAGACTCCACCCAAAAACTTAGAACAAATAAATTCAGTAAAATTGCAGGATACAAAATCCATATACAAAAATCAGTTGCATTTCTATATATAATAATGAATGATTGGAAAAGGAAATTTATAAAACTATCTCATTTACAATATCATCACAAAGAATAAAATACTTATTAATAAATTTAACCAGGAAGGTGAAGTGTATGTATATTGAAAACAATGGAATACTAATGAAATCAATGGAATAAGATAAAAATAAATGATAAGATTGTGAAAAGGTCCATTATACCCAAAGCTACATAGAGATTTAGTGCAATCCTTATAAAAATGTCAATGGTAATTTTTTACAGAAATAAAAAAAAATCCTAAATTCATATGGAATCATGAAAAAAAAAAAAAACCAAAAAACAAATAGCCAAGATAATCTTGAAAGAGAACAAAGCTAAAGAAATCACACTCCTTAAATTCAGACTGTTTGCAACCAGTCATAATCAAATCAGTATTATATGGGCATAAAAACAGACACAAAGTTCAGTGCAATGGTGCAGAGAGCCCAGAAATAAACTTATCCATATATAGATAATTCATTTTCAACAAAGTCACCAAAAATAAAAAATAAAAACGGTAATAAAAAAGATAATCTTCCAAGTAAATGCTGTTGGAAAAACTGGATAGCTATATTCAAAAGAATGACACTAGATGCTTATCTTATATCACTTACACAAAATGGATCGAAAATTTGAACATAAGACCCAAAACCATAAAATGCCTAAAAAAAAAAATTGGAAGTAAGCTTCTTGTATGTATGTTTGCAATGAGATTTTAGATTTGACATTGCAAGTAATAAAGGTAACTAATGTAAAAATAAATAAGCAAGACTACATCACACTAAAAAGCATCTGTGCATCAAAGGAAACCATCAACAAAATGAAAAGGTAAATTATGAAATGGGAGAAACTATTTGCAAGCCACATTTTGATAATAATATCTAATAATATCTAAATTACACAATAAAATCATACAAGTAAATAGCATAAAGAACTAAATGGCTCAATCAAAAAATGGGCAAATCACCTAAATAATCATTTTTCCAAAGAAGATATACAGGTACATGAAAAGTTGCTCAATATCACTCATCATCATGGAAATGCAAATCAAAACCCCAATGACATATTCCTTCACCCCTTTGAAGATGATCATTATCAAAAAAACGAGAGGTAAAAAATGTTGTGAGGGTGTGGGGGAAAAGGGAAACCTTGTCCACTGTTGGTGGGAATGTAAAATAATATAGCCACTATGGAAAACAATGGAATTTATGGAAGGGCTGAATATGGAAGTTTCTCAAGAAATTAAAAATATAACTATCCAAATGATCAGACAACCCCACATGAGAGTATATATACAAAGGAAGAAAAATCATTATTTTTTTTAGTGGGAGAGTGCAGAGGGAGAGGGAGAGAGAGAATTTTAAGCAGGCTCCACACCCAGTGTGGAGACATAGGGCTCCATGCAGGGCTTAATCGCAGAACCCTGAGATCATGACCTGAAACAAAATCTAGTGTTGGATGCTTAAATGACTGAGCCACCCAGGCACCCCACAAAATCATTACTTCAAAGAGATATCTTACTCTTGCATGCATATACATATGTATATACTTATATTTATAAATAAAATAATATTTAGCCTCTGAAAAAAAAGAAATCCTGCCATTTTTTTACAACATGGATGAAACCAAAGGACATTATGCTAAGCGAAGTAATTCAGAGAAAAACAAATATTGCATGTTACCTTTTTTTTTTCTTTTAAGTCAAACTCAAAAACAGAGTAGAATAATGTTTTTCAGGAACCAGGGTTGGGCAGTGGTGAGGAAAACAGAGAGAGACTGGTAAAAGGTACAAACTTTCAGTTATAATATGGATAAGGTCTGAGAATTAAATGCAAAACATAGTGACTACAGTTGATAATTCTGTATTATAATTCAAATTTGCTAAGAAAGTAAAACTTAAATGACCTTACCAACATAAATTTAAAAAAATAGCTAAGTATTTGAGGTGATGAATATATTAGGTAACTTAGTGATGAGAATCCTTCTACAATGTATAAATATATCAAATCATCATGCTGTATGCCTACCATATATTACAATTTGTCAATTATTCCTTAATAAAGGTAAAAAAATCATCTAGGGCCAATTTTGAAAATGAACTGCTTTGCTGCTTTTTTGTATCTCTAGGGAAAAAATGCATGGGAAAAATGCATGTGAAAAAATTGAAATGATCTTTTAAACAAAGTGTGAAAACTACTGGCATTTTTCTCTTCCTGTGTCTATACTAGGATGCTGAAATTTGACAGACCTAATTTTACTGTATAATCTCCTATGCATAAGGTTTGGCAGGTCTAACTTTAGTTTTTGCTTCATTCTGCATAAACAAGGAAAATGGCATATGGCATTAATACTGGTTTCATGAAAAACTTGTAAGAATTTTATAGGTTTATCTTAGTCCCAGTTGAGTTAAAAAATTCGGGCCCTTCCTCTGCCAGCTAACATGACCCTGAAATTAGCTTGATCACCTAGTAAGTGTTATCTGAACTTACTAGGTTCACAACCTGGGAGGAAAAGCAAATTTGAGACAGTCTCAATGTTTGGTTTCTTTTAGAAGATGCCCCAAAATGTGAGTGGGTACCTCATTTTGTCCAAATTATTTTTCTACCGAAATGCAACATAATCATTAATGCATGAAAAATTGTCTTTTTGCCTACAGTTCCCACACATGCTGTGCCTTAAGGAAGAAGATGAAAAGGATGAGGGAGAGAAGCCTTGGATCTGTTAGTTCCCTCACTTTGAAAAGCCTCAAATCAAGAAAATGACATGTAACTTCTTTTAGAGTGGGATCAAAAGAAACCTACCAACAGCTGTGTTTTTGTGCACATGTATTTTTTTAAGCAAGTTTATAGTGCGAATTTTAGGTTTCAAAGACCAGATGTTGGTGATAATAGAAGCTCCCACATATACTTGAGAGGAAGAATGAAGGAGAAAGGAGATGATTTATCCACTGAAAGCATATTTATTTATTTATTTTAAATCACAAACGGTAACAGTAGAATATCACACAACAAATAATCATTTAAAAACATGAAAATCCACCAAGCCCTTGGTTCCCAAAAACACATAGGCAGAGTCACACATAAAGGGATAAGATGAGGGGTACCTGGGTTGCTCAGTCAGTTAAACTTAAGACTCTTGATTCCTGCTCAGGTCATGATCTCAGGGTCCTAAGTTTGAGCCCCACGTCATGCTCCACACTCAGCAAGGAGTCTGCTTGTTCTTCTCCTTCCTTCCTGCTTGTGTGCTCTCTCCTTCTAAAACAAGCAAGCAAGTAAGTAAGTAAGTAAGTAGGTAAATAAATGAATAAATACTTGGGGAAAAAAAAAGGATAAGATGGGGCGCCTGGGTGGCTCAGTGGGTTAAGCCGCTGCCTTCGGCTCAGGTCATGATCTCAGGGTCCTGGGATCAAGCCCCGCATCGGGCTCTCTGCTCAGCGGGGAGCCTGCTTCCTCCTCTCTCTCTGTCTGCCTCTCTGCCTACTTGTGATCTCTGTCTGTCAAATAAATAAATAAAATCTTTAAAAAAAAAAAAAAAGGATAAGATAATATTAGCCACAATTTAAGCTGGTAAGCAGAATTGTCAGTAAGCTTGGCTTTGGACTTCTACATACGATAGGACACACTTAGGTTTTATTTATGTGTTCTGTTGCGCACGTTTTTTAAACCAAGAAAGAAGAAAAAAGATCTGTACAGATGAGTTCTTTCCAAATTTAGAAGGTAGCATGAGAAAAGCTAGGAAGAAGAGAAAAAAGAACAAAAAACAAAAGCACATGTTTAAAGTAATAGGGTTGCAAAGAAGAGACAAGACAAGTGGATAATAAAATGGAAGCAAAGTTTGGAAGGGAGGGGGTCAAACCTTGTGAAGGATCAAAGGTGAGAACAGCAGCAGCTTGGATGTATAACCATGGGCAGTTTTAAAATGGAAACAAAAGAATATCTCTTTTTTAAAACCCTAACATTATTTTTATTCCCTATCTTAAGGATGATGAATGCATCTTGACTTAATTTGATTAGCAATGCAACTCAAAGATGGAAAAAAGATGTTGTAAAAAACGTTCCCACAAGATGCTGCAATTTTGATTAGCGTCAAATTCTTAGATCTTCACTTTACCTTTCATAGTTTTATTCCATATGTACATACAAAAACACTTATGAAAATACACCTCCATTAGACTCAAAAGTTGCCTTCTCAATGTATTTCCAAAATATAATATTTTCACTGAAGGCCTGAACATTGGATAACTATTCGATACAAACGATACCGTTTCGATACAAACGATACCGTCGTTTCCCTTAGGAACTAGAGGAAAATGTTTACTCTTCAAGGAGGAAGGAGCAAGGCAATATATTTTGTTTCATATGCCTCCAACATCATTAACTTTGTTTCTTAAACCAACCGCCAGACTCCGAGTTTTCATGTGAGTAGTTCTTAATTTGCCGGAAGGTTGCCTTACATGCTAAGCAAGGTTGTTGGAAAGAGCAAATTAAAACAAAACAAAACAGGGGCGCCTGGTTGGCTCAGTGTGTTAAAGCCTCTGCCTTCGGCTCAGGTCATGATCCCAGGGTCCTGGGACTGAGCCCCGCATTGGGCTCTCTGCTCAGCAGGGAGCCTGCTTCCTCCTCTCCCTGCCTGCCTCTCTGCCTACTTGTGATCTGTCTGTCAAATAAATAAAATCTTTAAAACAAAACAAAACAAAAACTGGTAATATGCCTTGGAATCAGAAACCATTGTCCATTATTATATAGGGCACTTTATGATTAACAAAGGAGAAGCTCACTGATGTTTGACAATATCTTCCATGATATTTGACACCAAGAACTATGTTAAATAATAATAAATAGACAGGAGGGGCTTCTGGGTGACTCAGTTGGTTAAGCATCCAATTCTTGGTTTCAGTTCTTAGGGTTGTGAGCTCAAGCTCTGCATTGGGCTGTGCATTCAGTGTGCAGTCTTCTTGAGATTATTTCCCCCTCCTTCCCCCTCTGTTCTTCCCACTGCTGGTACTCTCTCTCTCTAAAATAATTAAATAAATAAAATCTTTAAAAAGATAGATATACAGGAAACAGGTGGACAAATGGATAGTCACATAGATAGGTGATAGACAGATAGATGGATACAGATGCTGATATAGGTATGTGCCATTTTATTCCCATCTGTTAGGTAGTAATTTATTGGGGAGACTGGAATTTAAGGAAACTCAAATCTTAACTTGCTCAATTTCACACAGTGATGAAATGACATAAACTACTTATCCCTAAATTCCACTGTCTTTTCTTAATATCATATGAGTCAGAAAGTAGGTTCAAATAGCACACATTTGTTATTTCTTCTGATTCTCTGGGACAGCCAGGTGGCTCTCTGGGACTGGACTGGTTAAGCGGGCACATAGGTGGGGTTCACCCTGCTAACTGGGTATGCTGGGTTAGTGGGGACAGCCAGACACCTCTTGCGTGCAGTTTCAGGCCCACCTGAACGCATTCCCATGATGGCAGGAGACTTCCACAGAGAAACACCAGTGGCAAATCTCAGTACCTAAACCCTTTTCAAGGTTCTGCTTGTGGGGCGCTTGAGTGGCTCCGTGGGTTAAGCCTCTGTCTTGGCTCAGGTCGTGGTCTCAGGGTCCTGAGATCAAGCCCCGCATTGGACTCTCTGCTCAGCAGGGAGCTTGTTTCCCCTCTTCTCTCTCTCACAGCCTGCCTCTCTGCCTACTGTGATCTCTTTCTCTGTCAAATAAACAAATTAAATTAAAAAAAAAAAAAAGCTTCTGCTTGTATCATGTTTGCTAGTGTCTCAATAACCAAATAAGTCAGAGGGTCAAGCCCAGATTCAAGGGCAGACTACCTTTTGATGGAGAAGTGGCAATTGGATGGGAGATGTCATGGTCGTTTTTTGAAATCTACCAGACATCGACAAGACCACGAAACCACACTTACTCTTTGGATGAATATATAGGCCTTGTACATTTATGTTTACATATTGTATATTTCTATGTGTGTTTTGCTTAGGAGGCTTATAAGACAAGGAAAGGAGATAAGGGAAATGTTTCTAATATCTTGCATTGACATATACAAAAGAACAAAAGTCATCAAGGAAGCCGACACTGGAGTCTCACGCCTAGTACTTGAAACGATGTCCCTGCAATTGTGCATGTGCTCTTGTTTTTGCCTTTTCTTCCTTTTACTCCCCAGAGAGCTGGCCCACACACTTTTTATTTTGAATTATTGCTAACATTTTAAAAATATGGAAAGTACATGTAAAAATCTGCATTCCTGGCCTTATTTGAAATATCGACAGATCTGGCAACACTGGGCTCATATGGCTACATGACAACAATTCACTGAAGATGAGGGTCTTACCAGCCTCTGAAACATTTCCTTTTATTATCCCGCTCCCATGGAGGCTGAAGATTTTATCTTATTTTTTTTTATTTTATTTTTCCTAAAAATATTATTGATTTGACAGAAAGAGAGAGAACACAAGCAAGAGGAATGGGAGAGGGAAAAGCAGGCTCCCTGCTGAGCAGGGACACCTGAAGGAGGCTGGATCTCAGGGATCATGACCTGAGGCGAAGGTATATGCTTAACTGATTGAGCCACCCAGGAGCCCCGATGCCAAAGATTTTAGAAAGAGGGCAAAAATGGGTGACTAAGGACTGTTTTAAAATGTATTTCTAGCTTCAGTGATTCTTGCTAGTGATTCTAAGGGGTTCCAGAAACCCCTTACCCCGACTTAAGAAATAATAATACATGGTTTGTAATTAACATCTCTTGAACTTGGCATCATCAATTAATTAAAGGTAAGGTTTTGTTCTCTTGGGAATTAGTAAATTGCATATAATAACTCTTCTGTGCTTCTGCCAGTTGTGGGGGTGGTGTAGAAGATCACTTCATAGAGAGGCAGGAGATGAGAGCTTCCAAAAAGTTCTGTCTCTGTCAAATCTGAGCAAATCACTTATCACCAGCCTATTTCCCCACCAGTTAAATAGGAATAATAAAAGAGAATTCATAACCTTCCGGGGATGCCTTTGGTCTTAAAAAAAAAAAAAAAGAAAGAAAGAAAGAAAAAAAGACAGATGGAATGCACATATTTTTTGGGGGGGAGCTGAGAATTTTAAAAGTGTGCCTCAGATTCTGTTAGGTTTAGTCATGCTATTTGAACTTAATGGCAGAATCAACACTAAGAATCTTTACCAGCTTCTTGGCTTGTCAAACTGTGCTAAGCAAAATACCGAGGCTTATCTGATTGCACCCAAACTCAGGTGCATAGGTACTAAATTGTCAGACAAAATCAGAGACTATTTTTTTTTCATTTTTTAGGCCTGATGCATATACTTGGTAAGACAATTTCCTACCCACATCCCCCATTTGTTTTGTTTTGTTTTAGCTCTACTGTTTACTTTCTCAGCATTACAGAAAGATGACAACATTCTAAGCCTAAGTATGTGGGCTCATTCTGTAAGTCTATCTCACTGGGGAAATGCACCTATATGATATATGGTGTTTCTGAACAATGTATTCTTTTCATCTGAAATAATTCCTTTTTTAAAAATAAGACTATGATTATGCATATAATCATAGTCTTAGAAATAATATTAAAGTATGTACTATATATATTTTAATATACATTATATATCTAATATATCTATATCTATATCTATATCTATATCTATCTATCTATCTATATATCTTTGAGTCTTGAAACTTGTGTATCTTTACAGGAGCGACTTTGTGACTCTTCATTCTGTGTTTAAATAGAAGTCAAAAATCACACTTGGAGAAGCAAATATTTGCTCTCTAGAGCTAACTTTTTTTCTGGTTTTGGTTTCTTGAGGCTGTTGTCAGTTAAAGATGACCCCCAATTCTTTGCTACTTACTCCTTTGAAAGATCGAGCCTTCCTCTTGGATTTGGGCTGCTATGCTGACTGGTTTTGACTAACAGAATGGGGTTTGACTCTATAGAATTGCAGCCAGGTCACTCTTAAGTCTAAGCCTTCAGTGATCTGAAATTTCTACTCTCACCCCTCCTGGAATGCTCCTTCTTGAAACCCAGCCACTGTGCTGTGAAGAAGTCAAAGTAGCCCATAAAGAGAGCCATGTGAAAGACAACAGAGGCTTAGCCTGAAGTCCTAGCCTGTAGCCAACACCATCTGCTCAACGTATGAATAAGGCCACTTGGGACCCTCCAGGAGTCCTCGTGCCCCAGCTGATACCACATGAAACAGATGATCCTCAAAGCTGGGACTCTGCCCACATTCCTGACCTGCAGCATCATGAACAAATAAAATATTTGTTGTTTTAGGCCACTAAGTTCAGTAGTAGTGTGTTATACAAAAATAGAAAACTGAAATGCTCCTCAAAATGGTTTTTTTTGTGGGTAAGAAATTGGTTGCAAGAAGCTGATTTTCATTTCTATAAATGTGATGGTGGTTAAGCTTTATGTCTCCTCTTATAGGAAGACACTAAGTGGTTGGTCTTCACACACTCTGTATTAAACTTAAGAATCTGACAAAGCGGGTCCAAGGAATTCTAGACTTAAGAAGGATAGTTGCTTTAATTTACTCAATCTTTAAAAAGGCATTCTTTTTTTCTCATGCAAACTAGAATATTTTGAGGAGAGGACAAGAGGACCTGGGTATGGCAGGAGGAGAGGTTGGCTCAAGCATTTCCAAAGAGTAGCTCAGTTTCAATGGTCCTCTGGAGACCCATCTGCAGGGACAGGATTGGACAGTCAAATCAGAAATGAGCAGTCCTATTTTCCTATATCTTCTTTTGGCAGCAATCAGTGAAACAAAGAGCCTTATTAGTAACTCCTGTCTGAAATGTGTAAGCTTACTAAAAGAAATCTGAAGACCAGCAAAGGTGTATAACAGTTCTGTGAACTCACACATTTCTTTACTTGCAACCAGTAAATGAATCACATAATTATCTTTCCTTTTATATGAACATTTCAGCTGAGAATAAAACACACAGGGGTTCAGACAGAAATTCAGGATGTAACTTTTTTTTTTCCCCAAAACATAGTATTTCCAGCCTACGTTGTGGCATCTGTGTTCACCAACTCAAAGCATAACTTGGCAGTGAACACAAATACATTCACATAAGCAGACGAAGCCACAAGCAGGAACAGGCTGATTCAAAAGCAGGGTTTTCAGTTAATGGGTGTATTTGGTGTAATGTTGACGTCTACATTGTACTGGAAACTGTGGTTTTGAAATTACTTTGCTTTCCTACTGCTATAAACTCTCTGACTTGGCAAAACCCTCAGAGGGACAATACTTCTAAAGTAGGTTTCAGCTATTAACCGGGACTTGTCAATAATGAAAAGTAGAATCCTTTTATAAACCAGAAGGCTGAGGCACAGGCAAACGGAGTTGGTGGCCACAGCCAACGAAAAGAAAGAGTGCTTCTCACAATTTAGATTCTTCTATTTTATCTATTAGAGCTCAGAAATTGCTCCCCAATTGACCATATCTGCCTAAAAACCATGCACTTGTTTGTTGATGACTGTAAATAACTTTATTATCTCTTTCTTTTACTGAGTAATAAGCCATTTTACCCTCTCCACCCTAGGGATTAAAATTCTCTAACTTTCATCATCGACAAAACTGGAGTTAAAATTCAAGGGTATAATTAGTCTTGAATAATGCTTTAATTATAAAGTACATTATGACACCCAACAAAAGAAAGAAAAGCTCAGCCTGGTTTTAACTTTCTTATCTTTTTAATTTGTTAATAATGAATTAAATAAAAATCTTATTCAAATCCACATGGCATTTAATTGTGTATTTGGAATGCTGTAGCCTAAGAATTTATAATACCACATAAATTTTCTGAGCTTTCACTATGCACCAATTGTTTTATGTGCTTTTTTCCCCTCATTAATTCTTAATAAGAATGCTTTCAGAAATTGTTTTTGTCTTTTTTTGTCAGTTGAGGAAACTGAAGCTTCACAAGTTCAATAGCTTGTAAGTTACTCTCAGTTGATGAGAGTTGCGATTTGAACCCAGACCTCACTGACTCCAGGATTATCATCCTAAAACTCATTCATACTCACTGCTTCCCCATTGCTAGTATGGACACTGGGTAAAACGCAAGGCTTCTCCTGGTTCAGTTGGTAAGTGAAAACGTATTTTCCACCTGAGGTATGTTAAAAAAAAAAAAAAGAAAAAAAAAAGGATCACTGATTGCTAAGGAACACTTGAAGATAACTTGATGATTCCAGAATGGAATCCTACATTCATTGAAAGTGGGATACTAAGTAGTTTAGAGACATGAGACTTTCGAAGTACAATTTCAGTAACTATTTTAGCAAAGAGTGACTACATGTGAGCCCGGATGTATTTTCTGTGTTACAACATGAGCTCACATGGAAATGCCATGTCCTAGAGGGGTTGAGGCCTACTGCTGGAATTCCCACAGGCCCTGACTCCGGGCCCCATCCCGCTGCTCTAGATAGCCTTCCAATAAGCGGCCCTGCCACACCGGGGTGGTGCTGACCTCCTTTTACCTAGGGCGAAGAACCATGTCTGTGTTTGACATCATCATTATTTTAGACTTGGATATTTTCAGAATGATGGGATTAATCTGGCAAAAATTCCATTGGGCATGCCATGAATCCTGGCAACGTTAGGCACTTGAAACAAATAGAACAACTTTATGAAATCTGACCAGTCTGGTGAGTGTGTGTGCATGTCAAGTAGAACACTTGTCCTTATCTGCCCCTGTCATTGTGTCCCATCAGCAACACGAGCTGTTGTTTGGCACCCTCTTCTTATTGTCTTTGTCATTGCCACAGAAGTAGAGCATCCAGCTGGCAATTTGAACACTTGATGTTTATAACCAAATTTACTGCTCTTTGATGAGAGACAAAAAGAAAAAAAAAAGACTAGCATGAAGAAAACTAGTAACTGAACAGAAAAAACATCCATTTTGGTAAGAGAATGTAGCCCAGTTCTTACTACATAGTCAAGGTAACAAGATTTCAGATACTTAGTTACAAGTATATAATAATATACATATTTCCCTACATTGCAAATTAACATAATTTTAGTGTATTCTCATTCCTCATGCTTAATCTTGAGATTAAGAGGCTATGCCCTGCTTCTGTATTATTTGAATATCATCCAAACACTGAACTTGTCTGTAGTCCCCTGTCATCCTCACCCCAAACATCCAAATGAACTTGTGTCAGTGGACAGCAGCCCTTCGTCAGATGGCTTTAATTGGAGCAGTCTGCAACTATAGGACTTGCAAGGCACATCCCTTCATGCTCAAGTAGTCTTTGCTTTAGACAGACTTTAGTTCTGCAATCGTCTACATATTCCGTGTTTCAGGTACCGCTTTTGCTTTAAGTACTCAAGAACCAAAACATCCACCTTCAGATTAACCAGTAATTCACGAAGTGGAAAACAAAAACAAAAACAAAACAAAACAAAAAACCTTGAAACAGTGGCTGACACACAATAGGGATTCCAAGAGTATATGTACAGAATAGATGCTTTATAAATAAGTAAATAGGACACTGTCCTCATTATTCTCTGATACAGGAAAGGGGTGAAGGAAAGAATAGGAATGGGTGCTTCTGCAAACTGCATTTCCAGAAGAATAGAGAGCAGGCTTGATGGAGGTGGGAACATTTGAAGAGATGACTCAAAACAGACATTCCTTTGGCCCCTGTGATTGACCAGTCTGACTCCCTAATATTCCAGAGAGTGCCGACTATCTGTAATAGTCATGCATGAGTGATGACTCAGCCAGGGGTCTGAAATGATTATCAGAAATTTCCTGTTCAAATGAGTTTTACCAACTTAAAAAGATAGTAGAACAGTCAGGGAGCCCAGTGCTTTAACACATACAGAGGCTGGCACAACGCCATGGGTGATCAAGCATTTATTTCCAAAGCATTTTGTTAATTTCAATGAGCTCATATATATTTTTTACTCTCAAGTAACACAGGGAAATAAGTTGAAAAATTATGTATGTCCTGTGCGATGAATGAAGAAACTGGGGGCCAAGGAGTTTGGATGTAATGAGTTGTGTTAGGTTATCACAACAGGTAAAATATGAGAGGTATTTTCTTACTGATTAGTAGGATAACATGACAAGTGATGGAGAAGAAATTAACCCTTAGACATATCTGATGACATTTTATTATTTTTTAAGGATTTTATTTACTTATTTGACAAACAGAGATCACAAGTAGGCAGAGAGGCAGGCAGAGAGAGAGGAAGAAGAAAGCAGGCTCCCTGCTGTGCAGGGATCCCGATGCGGGTCTCGATCTCAGGACCCTGAGATCATGACCTGAACTGAAGGCAGAGGCTTTAACCCACTGAGCCACCCAGGCGCCCCTCTGATGATATTTTAAACTGAAGAGATTTGGGGGGCACCTGGGTGGCTCAGGCACAAAGCATCTGCCTTCGGCTCAGGTCATGATCCCAGAGTCCTGGGATCGAGCCCCGCATTGGGCTGCCTACTCTGTGGGAGGCCTGTTTCTTCCTCTTCCTCTCCCCCTGCTTGTGTTCCCTCTTTCGCTGTGTCTCTCTCTGTCAAATAAATAAGTAAAATCTTAAAAAAATAAATAAACTGAAGAGATTTTTGCAATTTAGATATTGACAGCCACAATAATAAAATAAAATAAATGTGACAAGTTGAATGTATACTTCAAAGTGTTCCTTCCAGAGAGTTCATTAATTGAGAATGAGACAAAATACAAATGTTTGTCCTACTTAAAATATACATTTTATGTCACAATTCCTCTGCTCAAAGCCTGTAAGTTTTCCAACTCAATCGGAGTAAAACTGAATGTTTTACACATTGATGCTTCTTAAGCACTGACCTTGTTTTCTGTTATTCCCTATTTTTATGAGTGTTGTGGTGGTTAACTTTGTGTCAATTTGACTGGGCTAGGAGACACCCAGATAGGTGGTAAAACACATTTTTGCATAAAGCTCTGCGAAGGTATTTCGAGACGAGGTCAGCATGTGATTCAGCAGACTACACGGAGAAATTCCACCCTCACACTCTGGATAAACAGAAGGAATGGTGAATGATTTCCTCTTTTCTCTTCTTGAAGTGGGATGTCCATTTTTTCCTGTCTTTGGACATCAGAGTTACTGGGCTTTTAGACTCTGAGATTTAAACCAATGGTTCCCAGGTCTTCAGACTTAGACTGAATCATACTGTAGGCTTTCCTGTTTCTCCATCTTGTGGGTGGTAGACCATGGGGCTCCTCAGCCTCCATAAACATGTAAGCCAATTCTCACAATGCATTTCCTCTTACATACATCTAAGGTATGCCCTGTGGTTCTGTTTCACTGGAGAAACCTGACTAATACAAATGTCAAGCAGGTACAAATATTAACTCACTAAATTTCATAACAAACTAATCATGGTCTATTTATTATTCGCATTTTGTAGATAAATAAACTGAGGCACAGAGCAAATAAGAAATTTGCTTGAGGTCACCCAGCACATGAGGGATTGACACAGGCACAGGCAATCTGTCCCCAGAATGCATGCCTTTTGGACCCAGCAACACTGTCTCTACAGCAGTTGGCTTCTCCAGCTATAGTGGACTTCTTGCTGCTCTTTAGACATACCAGACACCTTCCATCTAAACTACCATTCCTTCTGTCTGGCCAGTCCTTGCTTCCACATACCTTGTGGGAACACTTCCTCTTCTCCTTCTTGCCTTTGCCTCAATGATGTCTTCTTTTGTTATTCTATCCGAAATGAAAATCTCTAAGTCCCTCTCCCTCTAGTAGAAGTAGACAGGATCAGTTCACAGTTGTATCACCAGTACCTAGGACGATTACCAGGTACAATATTGGTTGAATGAATTAATAAACTTGAAGATGCTGCAAAGTCTCTCTCCAGAAATTCTGATTCAGTATGTCAGAGGCTGGCTATATATATTTGGGTTGAAAAACTCAATAAACTAAACATCAGCCCAGGTGATTCAGAAACAAGTTCTCCACGATGTTATAGAACTTGTACGGGCAAAAAAATAAAATAAAATAATAAAATCAATTAAATAAAATCAGTTAAAATCAATTAAAAACATTTAAAAAAATAAGTAACCTTTCTGAAAAACAGAGAAAGTGTCAACTCCACTTATGTTCCTGTCTCTAAGTTTGGGTTTTCTTACACAGTTTTTTTAAAAAATTAGGGCCTGATATAAAGAATTTTGGTTAGCATACAAATAGAGTAAGAACACTTGATTTGGCATTTACGAGAGAGAGTATCCCAATACACTACTTGTACCGAGTAAGATTTAGTTATTTCTGAAAATACCCATGAATACCAAAGGAAATAAATGAAATTTTCTAGAACTAGTTCTATGGATTCAAAATTAATTTAATGATTATCTAATAAGAAACTTCCCTATAATTGAGGACAACTGATGAATTTTCAGTCTAAACTGTAAGTAGGAAGTTCATATTGTCTGAAGTTGTTAACAACGATATGAGCTTACATTTGGATTTTCTCAAAAACTATGAGAAGAACTTGTAATAATCAAAAGAACAGCCTAACAAGAGTAAAGAAAAAATCCAGGGGGAGGGATGTGCATGATGAAAAGAAAAATTGAGTGCAGACTAAAGCAGACTAAAGAAAATGAAACTTTCTAAAGAAGAAAATTTATCATAGATTATTTTTTAAACATTGTTTTAACACCTAGTTTAATTTATCACTTTTGAGATACTCAAGTACCATATAAAATTAGGACCTGACCCACTGGAAGACTTAAATAGAATGAAGTTGCTAAAGGGTCATATTTCCCCTGAGATGCTAAGGGGCTGTAGAGTAGAGGAACAAGGAAAGGTTTGTCACTCATCTCAAGGAATGGGAGGTAATGTTTTTGTTTTGTTTTGTTTTTTTGACAAATTAAGCCCCACTTTCAGTTTGGATCATAAGCAGAAAGTGGTATTTCTCTCCATCTCAACTTGTAGAAATCTAACCACATATAACAAAACTGGGAACATGGAGCACACATACAAGAGAAAAAAGAGAGAGAGAGAGAAGAGACCACTGCAGCATTATGTATCCACACCCTTCAGTGAGTACTTGTTGAGTCTTAGAGTGTTTGGTATCATATAATGGAATACAATCAAAGACTTCCATAAATAACAACTGGGAAGTGCTTGATAGTTATTAACCAAGTGTATACATTCAGAGGAGGACTTCTTAATAAGTAAATCAACTGTTCAAAACAGAACAGTTGGTGATTAAGTTAAGGTGAAGGTCATTCTATTGGCCAGACTAATTGAGAGATACAAAATTTCACAGGGAGGGGAGCCCAGAGATTAAGATCAAGGTCTACTGAAAGCTTCCTTTTTAAAAATGTGTATAAATGTGGGGCACCTGGGTGGCTCAGTCTTTAAGGATCTGCCTTCAGCTCAGGTCATGATCCCGAGGTCCTGGGATCAAGCCCTGCATTGGGCTCCCTGTTCAGCGGGAAGCCTGCTTCTCCCTCTCCCATTCCCTCTGCATGTTTTCCCTCTCTTGTTGTCTCTTTCTGTCAAATAAATAAATAAAATCTTAAAAAAAATAAAATGTATATAAATGTATGATCTAAAATACATATATATGTAAATGGATACATAACTCTTATTCCAGAATTTGTCTTTTTTGATAAATCATCTTGGTAGCTTCTTGATAAGAAAAATTATTCTAAAGAAATATCTTTTGAAGTGGGCATACACAATTTATTTTTATTTATTTATTTATTTATTTATTTCATTATAACAACTTAGACCAAACAAAAATGAATTGGTCAACAACCAAGGTTTTGGGAGAAGACCCTCAAAGCTCAGAAGAGAGTATGGCTCCAACTAACACCTTGGTCATATAAGACCTTGTTACGGGCTAAATAGTGTTCCCCCAAAATTTATATCTTAAAGCTCTAACCTGTAGTACTTGAGAATGGGACTGTATTTGGAGATAAGACTTTAAAGGGAAAATTACATTAAAATGAGGCTGTTAGGACACATGACCAGTGTCATCATTATCAGAAGAAATTGGGACATAGGAGGAGACACCAAGGAGGCATGTGTCCTGAGAAAAGACCATGTGCAGATACAGAGAAGATGGCCATATGAAAGACAAGAAGAGAAGTCTCAGAAGAAATCAAGGCTTCCAACAGCTTGATCATAGACTTCTAGCCTCCAGAATAATGAGAAAAAAAATTCTGTGTTTTGGTCTACCCATTCTGTGGTATTTTGTTATGATAATTTCAGCAAATGAATGCAGACCATGAGTAGAAAACCCAGTTGAGCTCTACCCAGACGTAGAACCTATAGAAAGTATGATATAATTAAAGAGTGCTGTTTAAAGCCATTAAGTTTGTGATAAGTTATGCAGCAACAGAAAACTAATAGAACCATAATCTCTTGGGTCTTACACTTGAGTAGTACATAGTAAATAAATAGGCTTTTATTAATGTCAACCCCTAAGACATAGATGAGCAAATTATATTGGATATTAACTCACACATCTAATTACTAATTAATTAGAATTGAGATTTGGACCTTATTTTTTTAACTACTATGTATGTGTGTAACTACTATGTATACATACACACGAATGAATGGATATATATCCATTTTTCCATCTGTAAGATGAGACATTAGTTTTACAATGTTTGTATATTGTTTGGGTTCTAAAATTCCGCCTTGGGTATTTTGTCATAATGGCTGTTTTGTCAGGTAGCATTCTATTAATCAAGACTCTTTTAATCAACATTCAGTGTATTAGTATAAGAATATACATAATTCATAATGTTGACCTTGAGACATTGTGGGATGTTTCACATCTTTGAATACCACAAAGACATATTAGTAGAACTTGTACATAAGCAAATGGCAATGGATAACCTTTGTTTAAGTATATGGGATAATTTAATTAGCAGGAATATGTGATTTTTATAATTATACTGTATAATAGAAATATGTTTATGGTTGTCATTAGTTACCTCAGAGAAAGAATCTTAAGAAGAAGGGGCTAGCACTTTTTGGAAGCCAATCTGCATAGATAATTTTCATTCTAACTATGACCCTCAGAAGTAGCTGAGTACAACGGCCAATATGTATTAGGTAATTCAGTAGATTAAGGGATGTGCTGAGAGTTTTGCTTTTCAATCATGCCAACAGTCATATGGGTTTGGCACAATTAATATCACCAGCATTCAGATGATGAAACAGAGTCTTAGAAAATTTCAGGAATGTTTCATAGCTGGTAGGTGGTTACCTATGTAACACATCTATCTCTATATCCAAAGATATCTGTGTTTAATGTTTGAAAAATACCAGAATCTAGAAAATACAGTCCTCTAAATGTTTAGAAGTCATCCAGAATTTGGTACCAAAAAGAAAAAAAAAAATCAAGTTTAACAGTTCCAAACTTACTTGATTATTGGCTTTTGAAAGCCACGCCTGAGACCCCATTAGCCAAAGGCTACAGAGTACCATTCTGCCTTTGAGGAGGAAGCTGAAATGTATTCAGAAGGAAGACTAAATCGTGGCTCCCTTCAGCTCACCCAAACAGCCCTGTGCACCATCATCCAGTTACCTGGAAGCTCACACACTCAGAGAGCTGCCGTGAATGGGAAAGGATGCCTCCACGTGTTGGTCAAACCAAATGTTCTGAGTGTAGACAGAGACTCTGTAAAAGTGGCCTAGGAATTTGGATTTTTCTTGGAGCAGTTTTTCAAATTACATCTTTCCTTTCTTTTGTTTAAAAAAGGCAATGCAGATATAATTCTACAGAATTCATTTCCCTCTAAAACTTAAGAGGTTTTACCAACCAGAGGTATTTGAAGGAAAGGTTATCCTGTGAAAGAAATAATTGTCCCCTTGAAAGATTTTTTTTTTCCAAAATTCCTTCTTGTAGAAAAAGCTCATTGAGCACTAGTTTCTCTCTAAAGAAATTAAGCTCTGATAGCTTATGAATTCAAATGCAATGCAGCAGACTCCCAGACAGTTTAAGATCCATTAGGTTATCGAGCTTGTCCTTCTGTAGCCTGCTTTAAATTCTATCTGCAAGGTGATTAAAAGTAACATTTAATAACAGGTCAGTTGACGAGTAATTACTTAGCACCCACAGGGTGCAGAGCTCTATACAAAATGCTCTGAATTAAAACCTTTAAAGTTACATAATGGGAAGAGAGACAATAATGTCTTTTTCTCCGAGCATAAGAACATATTCAGTCCTATTTTCTCTCATATTTTGGGAGATAAGCTGTCAAAAATTATGCAAAAAGTTAATAATAACTTACACTTTTATAGTATTCTCTCTTTTGTCAAAATTCTCTTACATTTTCTGGTAGGACTCTTTCTATGAAGTAGAGAAAGCATTATGTTCCCATATGTCAAATGAGGAAACTGAGTCACAGAAGAATAAGATGACTTATAAATATACACAGATGGGGAACGACCGGAATTTTTGTCTAGTTTCTACTTCTCTTTCCAGCTTCCTTAGATGATAGGACACGGTACTGCACAAGAATTTGTAGTTGCAGCGAGAGGCCCACTTGCCCTTTGGACTCTTCTTGAATATGATCTCGAATCCATGCTCCGCATGCCTTGGATCTGGTTGATAGTCCCCTGCTCTGTGGCTCAGCAGTGCCCTGTGTATAAACCTTGGTGTATCACCATCACCCTGTTTCCTACTGAAGCAGCCTTGGTGCAGTAGCCTATGCACCGTCTGTCTATGCAAGACGCAATGTGTCCTTGGGATGCAGGAGGCTCCAGACTGCCCTTGCCTTTACTCTTTTTCTTTCCGATCCATTCTTTTTGCCTTATGGCAGCTGCAGACATTTTTTAAAATGCAAATTGGATTCTCAGACTCCTCTGCATAAGGGTTAATGGCTTCTCTAGAATTTTAAGATCAAGATGAAGATCTTACAGAGGGCTTCAAGGCCCTCCTTTGCCTGAACTGCTGATTCCTCTACCTTTATTCCCACCCCCACTTCAGCCCCACATTCTTACAGGTCCCAGAGCAATCAATTTCCCCGACACGGAACTCCCCATCTACAATATCTCACTGACCTGCTTTTTCATTCAGTTCCTTCCTAGACAAACTTCGCTTGATGAAGCCCATAAAAGATCAGATCCCATCTATTCTGAATTCCCTTAACACACTGCCTTTTTTTTTTTAAGTATTTTTTTTAATAAAATATTTTATTTATTTATTTGACAGAGGCACAGTGAGAGAGGGAACACCAGCAGGGGGAGTGGGAGAGGGAGATGCAGACTCCCTACTGAGCAGGAAACCCTGTGTGTGGGGGGCTTGATCAAGGACTCTGGCTGGGATCATGACCTGAGCCCTTAATGACTAAGCCACAAAGGTGTCCTTTTTTTTAAAGTACTGATCACTGGAATGAAATTGATTGATGTGCTTAGGCTAAGGATAAACGAACAGAATGCCAGGGCAGGGATCATCTTTTATGTTTTGCTATTTTTGCTTCTCAGTGCCTAGCAAAGTGCTTGAAGCCTTATAAGATTACAGTTATTGACCAAGGAAAGAGGCAGTGCTGAAATCGAACAAAAGGATGCATTTGGGGTCTTGGAATTGCTGTTCAAGGAACACAGATTCAGGTAACACCCAAATTGTATCCCCTTAGGAAACAAAAGTCAGGGGATTTTAAAGACAAAAAGGAAATGATTGTATATGTTGTTTACAAATAATTCAGATTGGTATTGGCAGCAGAAAACTAATCTTGGCCAGGTATAATTGGTTGCTAAGGTTATCAGCCAAGCAGAGGTCCATTACTATAGCATGTTGCAGGTTTCTGTGCAGAGACCTTGGACAGTTTGGGGTGTGGCTCAGTTCAAAAGTTCATAGTTCTACCCAGCAAGGATGTGCATAAGATCCAAAGCCTTAATGGCCTTCCAGCTCCATTTTGAAGCTCCTTAATATGACTGATTTTATATTTTATTTCATCTTTCACATAATAAATATGGTTGGAATGTTTAAAAAAATTGATCACCATGGTTTTGACTCTAGTTGGGCTGCAAGTTATAAAAAGCCATAAATGTCTGTTTTACCTAGTCTATTGGCACATCTCCTGGTATTCAGCACATCGAAAATGCTCAATAAAACTTTGTTTAACGAATGCGTTAAGGTTGAATGCATTTCCCAAATATAATACTCTAGTAACCCTATCAGAAAAGGACATGTGGGGGCACCTGGGTGGCTGCGTGGGTTAAAAGCCTCTGCCTTCAGCTCAGGTCATGATATCAGGGTCCTGGGATGGAGCCCAGCATCTGCATCTGCCTCGCTGCTCAGCAGGGAGCCTGCTTCCTCCTCTTTGTGCCTGCCTCTCTGCCTACTTATGATCTCTGTCAAATAAATAAATAAAATCTTAAAAAAAAAAAAGGATATGTGATGGCAAGCCTATTTGCAGTAAATTTCTGCTGATGGGTATTATTTGCTTGTTATTTATTTATTTATTTATTTATGTTTGAAACATATGCAGTTATCTTTGGTATACATAAAAATTGTTGAACATAGGGGAGGGGCGCCTGGCTGGCTCAGTCGGTTAAGCATCTTCCTTGACTCAGGGCATGATCCCAGGGTCCTGGGATCAAGCCGCCCTGCATTCAGCTCTACTCAGTGAGGAGCCTACTTTTCCTCTCCCTATGCCTGCCATGCTGTCTACTTGTACTCTTTATATATATATATATATATATATATATATATATAAAATAAATAAATGAAATCTTAAAAAAAATTTGTTGAATATGATCAATTTCATCTAGTTAATCAACCTAATAATTTCTACCACCAACTTAATCTACCTGTTATAGTGTATTTGGCAATAAAATGGAAAAACATATGCCATACTTTTGTTAGAACTAAAGGATTAGAAAATGAAAAATCGTGGACCAGGAGGGGAACTCCTAGATGAATGGATTCTGTTCTATACTGTCAGTAAAATAGATAGGGTCTTAACATGACTAAACTGAGCTCTGAACTTCCTGATGAGTAAGACAAGAAAGAAAAGCATGATTTTTAAAAAAGCTGAAAAGCAAAGCATGATAGATTCATGCTCATTTTAGAGATCAAGTTCAAGTGTTTACATCCCAAACCAATTAATAATCCTTTATAAAATGTTGTGGTGTTTAAATATTAAGTTCTTCATCCATAGTGTCTCCCTTTCCATTATTGGACTTTCTTCTGGAAATCACATTTTCTTCAGAAATCTCCCAGAAATCAACTCATAAGCAAACATTGAACTTGAAATAATGCTCTATATATTAGTACTATAAAAATTTTTTATTGAGATATAGGTTCATTTCCTGATGAGTTGATTTAGCTTCATTGTTCACAAATATGACATTCACCAGATAAATTTGTAATTTTGTTTTGGCTCATCATCTTTACCCAAATATTTGAACAGAACTAGAAAATGTTCTATAGTATCATGGACCTAAAGACCATGAGCTATGCTTTGAGTTGCTTCTCACAGTTGTCCCAAGCAGTAGTTGTCCTACTGCTTCCCAGTAGCAGTTGAACTAATCTATTCCTCCAAGGAAGATTTAAAGCCTCTAATTTAACCCTCGAATTTAAAACTTCAAATCCCAATCTTCTCCCATGGTAAAAAAAAAAAAAAAAAAAAAAAGGTATATATTTTTACAATAAGATGTTACAAGATGTGGAATGCTTATGAAAAATTAGACATAAAAGAGGCTCAAGAAGAAGAAGAAAAAATATTCAATAGAAGTGTATTTATTGAGTTGGATAGTGTTCCCTCTGAATTATGCCCACTCAAAAATCTATGAATGTGACTTTATGTGGAAATAGAATAGAAAAGAATAGAATCTTTGCTGACATAATCAAGTTAAGATGAGGTCATACTGGGTTAAAATGGATAGAATGACCAATGTTCTGGATAGAATGACCAATGTCGTATGAGAGGAGGGATATTTGGACATAGATGCACACAGAAGAAAGATAGGCATGAAGGACAAAGACAGAGATTAGGGCTGGGCTTCTATAAACCATGAAACACCAAGGATTGCCTAGTGACTACAAGGTAGAGGAAGAAAAGCAGGATTCTACCTCAGAGACTCAGAGGGGTGCTTGCCCCAGCCAACTCCTGGATTTTGGACTTCTGGCTTCCAGAAATGCAAAAGGATAAATTTCTGTTGTTTAAAGATAGCTCGTTTGTGGTAACTTGTCAAAAATGGCTTTAGGAAAGTAATACGAGGAGAAAAAAATGAAATTGTATTTTATTTTCTTTCCTTTTCATAGATTTCAAGAAGAGAAAAACTTCTAAGGCACATCAGATCCTTCTGGATCTCCACACATGAGAAGAATCACTGATAATTAGAAGGGTACAGATATACAAAAACAAAACAAACAAACATTAAAAAACAACAACAACTTGACCCTGAGATTATAAGAATGGATCTTTGAAGTTGTTTCTTAGATTTATTGTAATTCCTTCCATTTCGTGGCACTTTCTACTAATTTCATCCTTGAGGCACCCTTAGGTGAAGATAAAGCAGATAATAAAATTCTCAAGTGGCAAATGAAGAAACAGTTTCAGAGAGATTAAATGACTCATCCAAGTTGTTCAACAAATCAATATAAACACTGGAACTTGTTTATTTATTTTGCTTTATTTTTATGATTCTGCTATGAATCTCACAAATGGGTATGACTAGCTCATGATTTTCTGACATTACATTTGACCTTCTCTCTCTCTCTTTTCTTTTTTTTAATTTATTTATTTGACAGACAGATCACAAGTGGGCAGAGAGGCAGGCAGAGACAGAGAGAGGGGGAAGCAGGCTCCCCACCGAGCAGAAAGCCCGATGCGGGGCTCAATCCCAGAAACCAGGGATCATGACCTGAGCTGAAGGCAGAAGCTTTAACCCACTGAACCACCCAGGCGCCCCTGACTTTCTCTTTAAAACTTGGTACCAGCAAACCTGCAGGCTGAGTTGCTTAACCAGGGAGGCCCTTAGGGGGTTACAAAGGGAGGGGGGATTCCACTCCTTCTGTCGACTCACACCCATTGAGGATCTGTTGTAAAATATACTTGAAAGCACTGGAAAACGCATGTGGGTTGGGAATTAGATCCCTACAACAGGCAAAGGGCATTGAGGAAATGAGAGTTTAAAAGAAATGGAAGAAAAGAGTTTAAAAGTTGTTGAAAGTGCTCTTGGGAATATGATTTATGGCATGAAACATAAAAGGCCCCATAACAAACAACAGAATAAAGAGCAGTGGCTCCCAAGTGTCAGGCCACGGAAAAGTGCCAGGCTAAGAACAGGAGAATTTTCTGAGGAATTTATTAAAAATAACAAGACCAGAAATCCTGTCCAGGGGATTCTGAGTCAATGGATCTAGAGGCAAGTGTCTTGGGGGATTCTGATGCCTAGGTAAGTTTTGACATTATTAGTTCAGAAGAAGTATAAGGTGGTATCTGTAACTTTCCAGGATTGTTCTAGTCATATTCCTCTTGCCCTCATCTACTTTTCGATGATTGCCTAATATCCCTCCCAATGAGCCAGGGGCCAAGAAATGTCAGATACGTAATAGCAAATGATAAAGAAACTGAGGCTGAGGATTTAGTCTGATGTCTTTCACATCAAGTACAGAGGTAAAAATGCCTGTGTTTCTCTGTGCCATGTCTCTAGAAGCCTTGACTTTCCTTTCCAGTAGGAATTAGAGGTTCTGGGAAGGCATTCTTTGTCTAAAATCAGTCAGTCAGTTGGTGAAATTGTAAAGCAGGAAACATATAGGACTTGTCTACGACCACTTCCACTACAATTCTTCTGTCCAAGTTCTCTCCAGCCTGCCCTTCAGAATACTGGATAGGCAGAGCAAATGCAGAGGACACAATATAGTAGGACTGATTAATTAGCTCAAAATAGGATATAATATCATTGGCCTTTGGAATTTACTAGATCTATGTAATAATTTTATTCTGCTTAATATTTGACAAAGGTGGCATAATCTTTTTAGTTTTTATGGGTTCTAAATATCATAATCAAGGTCATTCTTTATATTACCTGCCAGTTTCCAGACCTTCTGGATTGGTCTCTCTGTTTTCAACTGCTGCTTATGTTTTCAAAGTATCTCCACTCATTCTGAGATGAAATTAGCTTTGAATATTATTTAATAAGTCATTTGGAATAAATGTCATAGACTACTTCTTCCAGAGGTGCTTGTCGTAGGCTACTTTTCCTATTCCACCACAATTTTAGGCATAGGTGGCAATCTGAGGAAGAGCTATACTAAGGCCTACTTGCTTTCCACAGGCTCTTTAAATTATACTGGAAGACAGCTGTCTATCTTAGCTATTTTTGAAGCCACTCCCAACTGCTACAGGGCGGAGGGGGGGTGGAGTTCTGCCCTCACTTTTTTTTTTTTTCAGTTTTTATTTTTTTTTCCTTTTGCTAATGAGCTTGCTTTAGTTGTATGTTGATTTATTAAATGTTTAAATCAAGCTCATTGAAGCTCTTCTTCATATGTTCTTTCTTTCTTTCTTTTTTTTTTTTTTTCTTGCTTTCAGGAGCTTCCTTTCATTTTTTTTTAATTTATTTATTTATTTATTTATTTATTTATTTATTTATTTATTTTTATTATGTTATGTTAGGCATCACCATACAGTACACTGTTAGTTTTTGTTGTAGTGTTTCCTGATTTATTGTTTGCATATAACTTTCATTTTAACTATTAAGCTCCTTCAGTATTGCCTTTCAAAGGATTTGAAATGATTTTGTTAGAGTTTAAAATGATAATCTAGGGACTGGAATATCTTCTGAGAAAGCCTTGGGGCTTTGATATTCTTCAAAACTTCCTGTCTGCAGAGCCTTTGCCTCTTAAAATTTTTGTGGTATCTACAACTTCATTGGAAAACAGAATAATTTATCTTGTAGATTTTCATCATCTTTTGCTGCTGGTTCCAGTCAGAACAAGAAAACAAAGAACAGAGATCTAATTTGGTGTTAAGAAGCACAGAAGATGTTTGGTATGGAATTACAGAAATGGTCAAGGTATTTTTCTTCTTTTTTTTTTTCTTTAAATTTTCTTCTTTGCCTTCATTCAGTTGTGCACGTGCTCACACACATGGACTGAGAGAGATTGAGAGAGAGAGAGAGAGAGAAAGGGAATGTGGCTTTATAATCAGGGAAAAAAGCATAATTTCCAACTGTTGCATAGTCTGAAAATTGTAAATACTAATAAGAGAATAAATTTGGATCCTGGATCTTCAAGTTTTGGAATCTGTACAATGTAGAGTTAGCAATAGAACAATAGTTAACACCCTAATGATGGTTAATTAGCCCCTGCTTTGGAATTTCAGTTCCCATAGGATGTTTCTAATCATTGTTTTCCACTATCATTACCAGCAGAGGCTTGTATAACTCTAAGGGCTGAATGTGATGAAACTAGCTCCTTCCAGATTCTCTGACTTTACTATTATCAATGGGTGTTTTATAAAAGCAATGAAGCACCTTTTCCTAGCTTAGACCTGAGAGAATATAACAAGGTGTTTCAAGTATGCATATATAGGTTCCCACCAAGACACACATAATTGGAAACAGTTAACCAATTTGACCAAGAAACAGTCTTCTATAAAGAAGATTGGATTGCCTAACGTGTCTAGAAGACAGGCATAAATTTTGTCCAGTATATGCAATGGAATTTGCATCTTTAGATTGGGACAGGCTGAGCTAGTTAACCAGAGACCCTATAATTTACAGTAGTTGTCTTTAATGAGGCCATTGAGAGATTTGGGAATGTATGCAGAACGCAGGGGGAGTGAAAGTGGTTCTATAATAGAAAACAGAGGTTTTTGAATGTAGTTTGGGAAGACAGAGAAGGGTATAGTAAAAATTAGCATAACAGCCATGTCTATAGAAACATTCCTTACTTCTAAGCTTTCATTAAATCAAATACTAAGTGGCAATTACTGAAATACAATAGGCACATTCAGGCTCTGACAACTCTGAACCTTTCTGGGCTTTATAAACCATTTGTCCTGAGTCATGTGATGTCCCCATCACATGAGGCAACTCTTAGACCATAGGCTTCAGTGCCCTGTGAAACAACCTAGAGTTCTCTGAATGGCACAATTATTTGGGGGTAATTCAAGACGTCTCTATTGAGGCGTCCAGGATTCATTGTGTGTTTAAATAGACTCCTGGGCCCTGAGAAGTATAAGCTTATGCAATGTACAGGTTGTCATCTGTTTCAGAGGGAATAGAACTACTTCCTGAATCAGAATTGTTAAATGCACTAAGGAACACACATAGGAAAATGTGCACAATGAAGCCCCAAGCTGTAAATACTTATTACTCAATGGGGTTCAGAGAGGCCTGCACTAAGGAACTGAAAACTAGGCAAGCAGAATGACCTGGTGGCATTGCGTTTTTTGCTTTCCAGTTAACTCTGCCATATTGTTCGATGCATAGACACTTAAACAATTCTTAAAACGTTTCACAATCATATGGGGCTCATCAATAATTACATTTTCTCACAAGATAGTCACAAATCTCCATGATATTTCTGTCCTTAGAAACTGGAGGTGTCAGACATACTGAACAGCAAGTCACAGAGATGTTAGGGGACGCCGGGCTTACAAAAGGGTCTTAACATAGACTGTTCATCTTAAATGTCCAGACATAGTCTTGGTCATGGTCTGGAGTGAGTTGAGGTGAGTTTGGGGAACAGGAAACAGAGGCTTATCACTGGCTGGTCCTAAGTAGTGAGGGAAACTTATATCAGAGCCTTTGGGGCTTAAAGCACCAGCAACATATTCTGCCGACTTTCCTTCTCTTCCACACACACCTGGCACACTGTTCTGTTGTGAATTATTTTCTCATTAAGGCTACCCTTCATGATAATGTTCAACAATGTTGAGCCTATAAAACTTCTTTTGCACCTTGAATAGCATTATAAAAAGGAGCAGTGTAAAATCGGGATCAAGGCTCTGCAAATTTTTAAAATTTCCTGGGCTCCCTATGAATCTTTCCACATTTCCTATAATCACAGATCTCAGGTCCACATTCTTTCTTTTCGTATGTGTCATCATTTATCTCCAATCCAATCAATTTGACTAAGCCCATCACGTTTCTTCTGAGCAGTTGTTCAAATATGTAAAAATGTACATAGTGGTGGAATTCAAGGATGGCACTGAGGATAGGAGAGGGTTAAAAAATATATATATTACAAAGTTTTTGATAGGTTTCTAAGAACTATAAGAGATCAAATGAAAACCATGTAATTAATTACCAGCGTGTCCATGTGTGTATACATGTGTGTGTGTCTGCATATATACACTCACAGAGTGTCTTTTATGATGGGAACAATATATAACAAAAACCTCTGGATGAGTCCAATTTTAATTCTATGAGTGCAGAGACTAAAACTTTCTTTTCTCAGAACTTCCACCAGCACCCCCTGGATTTGCACCAAAGGTCATGTAGCCTTTTCTCTCCCAGAGTCAGCTGTTGATGTTAATTTTCACTCAGGAAATTCTTCAAATCCATGTTTCTAGTTTTAGGATTCTTATCTTGTTTTTCTTACTTTGCACCTGGATTAAACATAATCACCTGAGAAGTTTTACAAAACTTTATCATTATGAAAAGTTTCAAACATACGCCAAATATAGAGAATAGAAAAATCAGTATCCATACATCTATTTCAATAATTTTCAGTTCATAGCTAACTTGTTTCTTCTAAACCCACTTTGACTCCCCAATCGCCCAAATTGATTTGTAGCAAATCTAAGTTATTTCTTTCCATCCAAAAATACATTAGCGAATATCTTAGAAAAGGGATATCTTGAAACATAATCACATACCACTATCATACTTAAACTTAGCATTAATTCCTTGATATCAGTATTAAAATTTAAATTAAATATAATTATAATTAAAATTTTTAAAATTAACCATATTGTTTCATGAATTGCTATTTTAGGAGCACCTGGATGGCTTAGTCAGTTAAGCATCTGACATTTTTTTTTTTTTTAAGATTTTATTTATTTATTTGACAGACAGAGGTCACAAGTAGGCAGAGAGGCAGGCAGAGAGAGAGGGAGGAAGCAGGCTCCCTGCTGAGCAGAGAGCCTGATATGGGGCTCTATCCCAGAACCCTGATATCATGACCTGAGCTGAAGGCAGAGGCTTTAACCCACTGAGCCACCCAGGTGCCCCTGACCCTTGATTTTGACTCAGGTCATGATCCATCATCATGGAACCAAGTCTGATGTCAGGCCCCCTGCTCAGTGGAGAGTCTGCTTGGAATTCTCTCTCATGTTCTCTCTCTCTTTCTCTCTCAAGTAAAGAAATAAATCTTTAAAAATAATAAATTGTTATTTTAAAGCTTATTTGATTTTATCCGAATTATAAAAAGGATTATGTATTCTAGTTGGAGGTTGGTATATGTCACTTCAGTGTCTTAAGATCTCTCTCTGCCCACTCTTCTCCTGGTCTCTCTTTTTATTTCTCTCTCTTCCTTAGTATTTATTTGTTGAAGAAACTGGGTTGTTTCTTTTGTTTCTCACCATCAGCAGTTTGCTGACTGATTCCTCAGCTGTCATTTTTTACTTACTCTGTCTCCTGTATTTTCTGAAAATAAATCTAGATGATCCATCAGTTTCAGGTTTGAGTATTTTGGAAGGCAGAAGTCATGTCATTTTTGGTGGTCTCTCTTTTTATGACATAAGAAGCAATTAGTGATTATTACATAGATTCATTATGTTGGTTAAAGTGGCAAAATAATGGCATTATAATTTCAACATTCTTTCTTCATTTATTATCTACATTACTTATCTTAAAAAAAATCTTCTACATCCAACTAATCTTTTACTCTGGGACACAATATATAGGGAAAGTTAAAGATAAATGCTAGATTAGAGGTTTCTTTTTCCTTGTTCTTACCAGTTTCCAAAATAATGAATCAGCACTAGCATCTGCCTAGGATGACAACTGTGTTGTGTTTTCTTTTGTATTTATCTTTTTAAAAAAGGAACCAAACAACAGACTTGGCTTTAGCGATTTTTCCAGGAGACCTTGGTTCCTTTTCCAGAGAAGTGGTGTTGAGACATCACAATCTGGTGCTGGTAATGCTAATTGCTGCTGGGATTTTATGCATTTTCACTAGCTAGAGTTAGGATGTATGTAATTATTTTTTAAGATAAATATATTATGACTAATACATAAGTTTTACTGAACCACATGAGTCATATAACTGAATTTCATTAATTTTTTTTTTACATCCTCCAAATCCCCATTCTCAAAGGTATAAGAATAATTATGCACTTATATTAGCTTAAAATGCACATACCACTGTCTCTGAATAGCACTATGCCACAGCCACCACTGATATGATGAGTAAAAACAGAACCCTAGTTGGCACATATATGTCTTAATCAGTTCAAGTTGCTATAAAAATATACCAAAGACTGGATGGCTTAAACAATAGAAATCCACTTTCTCTTAGTTCTGTGGACTTCAAGGTCCAAGATCAAGGTGTAGGCTAATTCAGTTCCTGATGAGAGCCCTCCTCCTGACTTGGTAGTCAGATTCTCACAGTGTCCTTCCATGGCAGAAAGACAGACAGCTCTGTCATCCTTTCCTGTCCTTTTAAGGTATCAGTTCTACCATGAAGAGCCTACCTTCATGACCTCATCTAAACACAATTTTCTCCCAAAGGCAACATCTCCAAATACCATCCATTATTTTGGGAGTTAAAGATTCAACACAATTTTTTTCCTGGAGTATGGGTGTCAGTAGGTAAGCACAATTCAGTCCACCAGCACATAGCTACATGACATTACCAAATTTTTAAGGCCACTAGGACTGGATTATCTGTTATACCACCAACTCAAAACATAGATAGCTATATTATTCCATTTTTCTTTAGATTTTTGGGAAATATTATTTTATTTTATTTTATTTTGCATTTATGTAAACATTTCCATGAATCTGAACTGAATTCCACAAAACTAGGTATCATCACAGACTATTTTCTATTCTTGTACTCTTCACAGTATTTCTTCCCTCCACATAGAAAGGCATACAAAATGTATTGCTTATCCTTTTAGAAAGCATATTTAAGAGACATATTCTTAGGACTTACTTTCAATCCACCAAGTTACAATAGTCCTCTTAGGCCAGAGGATTCTGATGCACAACTCTGATTATGACCCTACATACTCTACTTCAGTGATTTCCCTTCTTCCATGCTCTCCATTATAACTTAAAAGCCAGTGACTAAAAAATCTATTTCCAACTTTCAATCTCTTCTGGATGCCAGATTATTGGAAGCCCTAAGCAGAAAATATAATGTCATCCTCTTTTATTACATTCAAAGTAATCTTATTTGTTAAGGCCATCTAACTTATCATATTGACAAATTTTTAGATGTCTTTGATTCTTTCTTTTTCCTTACATTCTCTCAGTCCTGAAATTTCTTCAAAATTGTTCCTCAAAGTCAGGCTTCTCTCTATCTTTACTGGCATTGTCTTTGGAGCAGGGTTTTTCAACCTCAGCACGACTGACATTTTGAACTGTATAACTCTTTGTCATGAGGGGCTTTCCTGTGTGTTGCAGGAGGTTTAGCAGCATCACTGGCGTCTAGTCACCAGATGTTCATGTCAGTTCCCTAGACAAACAAAAATGTCCCTGGACATAGTCATCTGTTCCTTGTGTATATGTGTGTAGGCAGTGGCAGTTGAGGGACATGGGGGAAGGAGGAGAACCAATGGTCTCTAGCTTATCATCTAGGTCTTTGACAACAAAAACCATGTCTAGTTTCCTGGCTTCTAATATCATCAACCATCCCCATTGCTGTTCAAATTATCTTTTATGTTATAAACTATGTTCCTGTGGCATTTATACTTCATTTTTTTTCCTGCTGGATGTACACAAATTCCAGAGGGGGCCATAAAGTTCTTCACTAAGAACCCTTTCCACCATCACATTCTGTCTCTCACCTCCCCCGCCCACATTCTACTTGTATTTATTCTCTACGTGGTGACAGCTGATTTATTCCACTTCTCCAACTCTTCCATTTTTTTGTTTTTTTTTTTCCTCCATACATGTACTCTTTCCTTAGCTGCATGCCGCCCATATTCTGAAGATGGAAAACTCTTATTCCTCCTTCAGGTGGTTCTCAAATAACAAATAACATGGAGGACATGGGGAGATGGAGAGGAGAAGGGAGTTGAGGGAAATTGGAAGGGGAGGTGAACATGATTGACTATGGACTCTGAAAAATAACCTGAGGGTTTTGAAGGGGCTGGGGGTGGGAGGTTGGGGGAGCCAGGTGGTGGGTATTAAGGAGGGCACGTATTGCATGGAGCACTGGGTGTGGTACAAAAACAATGAATACTGTTATGCTGAAAAGAAATTTAAAAAAAAATTGTATGGTGAGTGACCATTTTCCTGACACCCCCCCATCTTAAATGAAGCATCAAACACATTGGATTGTAATTCCTTGTTTCTACTCCATCCCCCTCCTTTTTCAGATAGCTCCCTGAGGACAGCTGGGTTTATTCACAAAGTCTAGCACTGTAAGCAGAAGAGGCACCCGCTTGAGTCTTCATCCATACCCTCCATGTCAGTAGTAGTAGAAAAAGGACATGAACAATGAAGTCTTTCCTTGGATGTTTGCAGGCTGCTGGGTTTAAAGGTTGATTGACTGACAGCATGCGACCCAAAGTACGATATAAGGAAAAAAAAAAAAAAGAACTTCTTTCAGGGTTATTCTTAACTTTAAAATGCATTTTATGACCACTAGAATTTGAAATAAAAGTTAGTAGTCCTTAACATGAGAAAATGGCACCCATGGCATTTCTAAAACCGATTGCAGAGTGCTTTTGTGGTACCAGCAAAAGACTGTTCTTCCTGACAGCACAGCCTCTGATCTGTAACATTGAACCTCATTACTCACCTGTGCCTTTCAGGGGTGGCTGCTGTCTGTTGGCCCATGCGCACCCTTGCACAGATTTGGGAGAGACAGCCAGGGCAGTAGTGAGACATTGGCTCTGTTAGCCTGTCTGAGGAGAAAGTCATACTTGATGGAGTGGATGTGAAGTGCCCAGAAAACCAGAGAGAAGCGGGGGAAAATTAACTGTATTTGAGTCCCTTGTTAAGCTTCATATGGAAAAAGAACATTTGCAAAATATAGAATCAAAAGTGAAAGAAAGAAGGATTGACCATTTGTGAAGCGCTATCTTTCTTTATGAAAGTTTATTCTTAATTCTAGCATTTGCTATTCTTGGTATAAGTTATGCAAGCTTTCTATCTTCTAGATGAAGTAGAAAGAAAAGGAAAGGAAAGGAAACATTAGCTGGATGTATTTGATATGTCAGTAATAATGCTGCAAAGTATATAACATCTCTGTGTTATCTTATTTAGAAACTGAGTCTTGGTGAGGTTAAGAATGTGTTTATGGACATAAAATTGGCCTGTCCTGATGTATCATTCAAATATGATTCTTCCTGACTCTAAAGTCTAAATATATTTCAGTTATTTCTTTCTTCCCCCTATATTTATTACTTTGAGATGGAATAGTCTTCATCCCACCATGCTGGAGTTTAGCACCAAAGACTATGTTCGTGTGTTCACTATGTCACACGGATAGAAAAATCCCCTTCCATCTGTTGTTCCTCACACCTGGCTGGGGATGAGGGAAGCCAGTGAAGGATGACTCAAAAAAAAAAAAAAAATCTAGTACTTGCTACAGATTAGGGAATGATCAGAATTATGAAACTCCAAGTTCATATGTAAATGTTCTAGGAATAGTTATGTCTAAAGTGGGTTATGTTTGTTGGAATGGAGTTTGGTTTTGGATTATGACATTTTGAATTCGTGTTCCCTGAGCAGAGCAAGGGGACAATTAAAAGAAGGGCAGGATCCATTCCTTACAGACCCTTTTCCAGATCTGTAAGTAAGAATGGGAAGCACATAGCTCTGCAGTATGTCAGAGCAGGGGATCTGGAGTGAACCCTGGAGAGAAAAGTCTGACGTTGGAGCTTGAGAAGGTGAATTTAATCAGTCTGTAGGGAACATTTCACCCTCCATGCCCAAGGAGAAAGATAAATGAGAGAAAGTAATACCCAGCAAAAAAATGTAGAATAAAAGTAGCTGAAGATCCAATATTTCTACGTTCATTTTTGATTTTTCTAAGAACTTAATGAAAACAAAGTTATCATTAAAAGCCACCTCGTGCCAGGTGAAGATTTTAGATATGGCCACGTCCCCATCTCCACTGTTCTGCCATTAGTCCACTATGTTGGTTAAACACATGTAGCGTCCTGTCCAAAAGAGTTTTACCAGCACTGGTGAGCCTTTCTCACATTCCAGAATTATCTCAAATACTTGTGAAAATTGCAGATTCTTAAACTACCTTCTGCTGAATCAGATTATCTGGTAGCAAGTCCTAGGAATCTGATTTTGGTAAGCTTCCTTGTTGATTCTGGAACACACCAATGTTTGAGAGCTCCTGGCTCAACTGATATCTTCTCTCAGCTATTTTTAGCTCCATTATTTCCTCTTTGAGGTGCAAGTCTCAGATACAGATGCATGGTCCAGAGTTAACTTCAACAGCATATACCGATTAGGAAATGTGAGAAGTTTGGGTAACTCCATCAGTTGCATTTCCATGGAAGATAGTCCATACCCATGGAAGTATTTAGCAGACTTGGGAATAGTTGCCCACATAAGGATCTAGGCATGCTCATTAAGTATACTGGTAATTGCTGCAAAGCCCCCAATGAGGCATATCCAGAAAAGAGAATAACTCCAAGGAACACTAGGTCAGCTTTAAGAACCAGGACAATAGGCTAGAATTGGAGGGAGCCATGGGGATGGATCTTAAATCTATTCAGGATGCACACACACACATACACATACACACATATGTATGTTGGTTCTTTTTTTTTTTTAAAGATTATTTATTTATTTATTTATTTGACAGAGAGAGAGATCACAAGTAGGCAGAGAGGCAGGCAGAGAGAGAGAGAGAGAGGAGGAAGCAGGCTCCCTGCTGAGCAAAGAGCCCAATGCGGGACTCGATCCCAGGACCCTGAGATCATGACCTGAGCCAAAGGCAGCGGCTTAATCCACTGAGCCATCCAGGCGCCCCTGTATGTTGGTTCTTAAAAACACCCATAGGGTAACTAAAACTGGTATAATCATCTCCTATTTATAAAAGCAGAAACAGAGCATCAGAAATAAATCTACATTCCCAGAAATATACAGCTTGAAGAGCCCAAGTTCAAGCCCCTTTCCATTTGAGCATTGTGATTTTACACAGTTGGAGAATAGTATTTCTGTTGGACTTTGATATGGGACTTCCCACAGATGGCACTGGTATGACCTTTGGGACACATCAGCATGGACAGGTACCTCTAAGAAACTCTGTGGCTTATTTACCAGGAACAACAGGCCCTTACTAAATTTCATTGGCGGGGTGTGGGGAAGAGGTTAATCTACAAGAAATAATAACAATAAGGCCACATCTTGTGATCACTGATAGGCCTGACAGTAATATTCTAGGGAATAATTCTCCTTTGATTCATTCAGAATTTAATTTTGTTGAAAGTCCCACTGAATCATAATTAATGCTACAAAAGCAAAATTTAACAAGAGCTCTGGGGCAGCTTTTTAAATATACAGTAGCTAATTAACTATAACTATACAATTTACAAACACATCTATTGAGAACTTGAAAGTCTACTGGTAGATATATCCTTTTATTGCGTGTAGTAGCTGTCACACTGTAAAATTATTTTCAGTCATTTGCCAGTATTTTAAGACTTTCATTACAGTTAAATAATGTGCTTAAAACAAAATTTTTCCTCCTTTAAAATGATAAGAAAGGGCATCTAAGGTTTGATTAATGTTGCTTTATGACACTTGGAAATGAAAGCTGACTGGGGATATAAAATGCTTAAGAAATTCAAGCTCTTGAGAAAGTTACATCTAATAACTGCCCCTTTTTCCCAGTGTGGAAGGGCTGTTAATTCTAATGATACCAACAGACATGCATGCACACACTAATATGTATTTTCTGGAAAAGAACTATTCAAATAGTGACTACCTTTTACATGCCAAAGGCCACTGTATTGAAAGGTGTTCTGTGTGTGTCTGTGTGTATCTATGTGCATGTGTGTGTGTTTCACTTGCTTTGTCATTGCATTTTTAGCACTCAAGAGCCAGAATTTAGCCTGGTTTGTCTTTGTGGGAAAAGCGCGTAACGTGTGCCAATTTATAGTTCATATCAATAAGCATATGATATTTGATTGACTAGTTATCAATCTGGCAGTTATTATAGTTCATGGTGCTGTTCAGGAAAATTCAAAAACTCCCATGAATGGGGAAAGAATTGGTGGAATAATGTTCATGTGTAGGCAGATTATATACAGAAAAAAGGAGGCTTCTAGTACCTACTCTAATTTGGCTATACAAGCTTGTTTTTCTCAAGAATAAATATTGATTTATTGAGCTTATAGCATATATGAGGTCCTGGGTGAAGAGTGCTACATTGGTCATTTCATTTAAATCTTAAAAAAAATAGCCTTCTGTGGAAAATATAATATCCCCATTTTATGAGCAAAGACACTTCTATTCAAAGGGGCTAAGTAATTTGTCCAAGGTCAAAATCACTTAATTTAGGGGAAAAATGACAGCAAGAGAAAATTATGATTGCATGGCCAGCCCCCAGTTCTCTTTACAGTCCATCAATTCCACTTCTTTATGTTGGCATAACATTTTCAGGCTGCAGTTCTGGAAGGAGAGGTCAAAGGAAGAGTCAATAAAGTAACCTGTGGATTTTAAATTCATTCTGATCTCTACTGATTGCTCTCTCTGATCCTATGCTCTTCTACCAACGAGCTTAACTTCTTGGGTTCCCTGATGCTCCTTCCTTCTTGAGTTTTGAGCTCATTTTCCTGTTCATTGTCTGATTCCTTTCAGACTGAGATCTCTATGCCCATGACTTCTATTTGCTACCCTGACTCTCATCTAATTTTGCAAATTTGATTTGTTTGCTTTGTTTGATTTGTTAGCATTGATCAATGCACCAAGTACCATGAATTCGCCCTTTGCAACTCAAGAGAAAGTCTGTCTTTTCCCTAAAAACAAAACAGAACAAAAGTACCTAATTAACACTAGAATTTAATTTCCATTTAATACTCAGGGAATTTTGATCCCTGTTCTTGACTTAATGCTCACTTGAGTACGTTCACGCTTTCCTCTTGGATTTTCTGCTCTCCCTGACATTTCACATGTAACCTTCACGCTCTTGTATCACTTTTCTCTCTCTCTATTCCCCATGACTTCTCCTTCCTTTTTTCTATACCATTCACAATAGTTTAAGTTATTCAATTTTGATAGAAAAGCCCATAACCCTTGGGGGACTACTTAATACAAGAAGTTCATGCCTAGAAAAGATTCTTCTGAGCAAAATCATAGTGTTGGTTGTAAAACTAGTAGGTAGTGGCAGTTGTGATATAATAAACAAACATTTATTTTATGATTTACTGTATGCTAGGGAATTTGCTAACTACTTTGCATATATTATTTCTTTTAAGTTTTATAATAACTTCCAGATAGATAGTACCTCAGTTTTAAAAATGTGGATAAATGAATCTGAAACATGTTAATTTCCTAAGATCACACAGCCTAGTCAAAATCCAAACCAATGTTTATCTAAATATAAACACAGGGCTATTAGCCACTGAAAACTACTTGTTCTTAAAGAATCTCTCTCTACATCATCCTCATTTTACTGGGGAAAAAAGTAATACTTGTGTACTTCTAATAATATGCTCAAGACCACACAAGTAGTATGTAAAAGGACCAAGGTCTCACCATACCTGCCTTAATCTTTTTATGACACAAAGTGAGAACTTTCTGGAAGGGATGATACTTAAAACTATGATTGTTTTTTATAAGTTGGGGGTATGCTGTGATTAAAAAAAAATGTTAATTCCCTAAGAATATCTAGTGTCAGTTCAAAGAAACAACTTTTATCATCCTTAATTTTTTTAAAAGATAATGTTTATTTATTTGACAGACAGAGATCACAAGTAGGCAGAAAAGAAGGCAGAGAGAGAGGGGTGGGAAGTAGGTTCCCCACTGAGCACAGAGCCCAGTGAAGGGCTTGATCCCAGGACCTTTAGGGGGCTTGATCCCAAGACCCTGAGATCATGACCTGAGCTGAAGGCAGAAGCTTAACTCACTGAGCCACCCAGGTGCCCTAACTCTTATCACTCCTTAGAGCTGCTTTATTCCACAGCAACCTGAGCCATCCCCCTGAGCCAGCAGACAGCCATTCCCATGCTTATCTCTTTCTATGAGTGTCCTTTACAGTCCAGCTGAGGCTATCAGTCAGAACCCTGCCAGATATGTAATAGGCAAAGCTTCTTTAAGGAAACCAATAGGAGATACGTGAAAGATCGTGGAGCCTCAGATGGCTCTAAATTGTCTTGTATGTCACTATAAGTGAGCCTCATTTCCTGGAAACAGAAGACCTGGAAACAGAAACAAGACCATAGCATGAGATCCCAGAGTCTCAAACTATAAATATGATATTCCAGACATAAAGTTGAAAGATCTATAGTGTTCACTGTATTTCTACTTGGTCTTTTGTCTTTAGGACCGTCAGAAAGCATTTTTCCCTAGGATATAACATATCTGGAAAAATAAATTGCCTCCATAGAGATCCCTCACTAGCAAGTGGTCACTGAGTAAAAGTCTGGGGAATCTGTAAGGGAATTGGCCTCTTTCAGAGAACAACAGGAGCATGAAACACTCCCATGCTAGAACCAATAGGTAGCTGGTCCTGGTGTTGGTTTTTTGTTTGTTTTTTTTCCAGACAAAAACAAAGATTTCACTCATTTTCTTACTGTGACCCTTTCTTTTTTTTTTTTTTTTTTTTCATGAGGTTAAAGGAAGGCATAATAAAGTTTAACAGAGTAATTGAGGTTCTTAAATTCAGTGAAAGGCTGGTGAGATTCCTAAATATTAAGATGTTTTAAGACCTTGGGCAGGACACTCATTCTTTATGAATCTCAATTTCCCTATCTGTTGAAATGGGGAGAAAAAAAAAAAGTATTTTCTTTTGAGTTTAATGAACTGTCTGCTAAGGGAGGGTATGTTTTTTGGTGTTTAAAATGCTCAGCTCTGGAATGCCTTGGTGGCTTAGTTGGTTAAACATAAGCCTTCAGCTCAGGTCATGATCCCAGGGTCCTGTGATCGAGGTCTGCATCAGAGTCCTTGCTCAACGGGAAGCCTGTTTCTCCCTCAGCACCTTCCCCGCTGCTTGTGGTCTCTTTCTGACAAATAAATAAATAAATAAAATACTTAACAATAAAATACTCAGCTCTGGCCTGAGTATATCCATACTATTCAAGTCACTACTGGTGTGTGCCTGGGTGTACGACACCTGTATAGCTCATCATAGGATATTAGGTTCATCATTTCTCGGGTGAATGACCTTGGACTGGACACTTAGCACCTCCCTGTCTCCATTTCCTCATTTGTAAGATTGAGATAATAGTAATAACTCTCACATGGGGTTGTCTTCATGATTAAGTAAATTAATATGCATAAAGTGGTCAGAATAGTTCCTGGGAAAACTAGTACTTCATAAATAAATGTGAGTATTTGCCCAGTTTTTGGAAAAGAATCTAGGCTCTGTGTTCCACCAAACTGGGCAGAGTGACTCTGAAGCTTTTATGGAACATGGACTCTCCAGTATTCTGTTCACCTGACTCACCCTTTTTACTGCCAGACGCTGGATAGCTGCAGGTGTTTGAGTTCGTGGCTCTTGCCAGAATGGTGATAATCCCAAAGGTAGTGTATTTTCACTAAAGGAGGTATATCAGCTTGGCATACAGGAGAAAAGTGAGGCTCTAGGTTTATATTCATAAGCTCTTTCTGGGGATGGTGGGATTTCCCATCTCTAGCTTTGTAGCTCATTAAAGTAAAGTAAGCCTGCTCCTATCTGCCTTGGCTTCTCAGAGGTGCTGGATGTGTAGAGCATTAGCTCTCACTCACGTGCCCGTGTAGGTGATAGGAAGGAGCAAGTGAGCAAGGGTAGGGAATGAAGAATCTAAGAGAGAGGATTTCTGTTTGATTGTTTCTGGTTGAAAAATCATAACAGCAATTCTTATATAACATTTACCAGGTGTCGGACTCTGTTCTAAGTACTTTTCACATGTTGATATTCACAATAACTCCATGAAGTAGGTATTACCCCTGTTTTACAGATGAAGAAACCGAATCAGAAATCTTAGAACAATGGCCAAACGGTAAAGCCAGGATTAGAACTGAGGAATTCCAGCTTGCACACACACGTCCACACATGGAGAAACTCAGACACACACACTGAGACAGAAATTAAAAGATAAAAATAGATATTTGGTGAAAGGTCTATGGTCTTAGTGTCACCAACTTGGCCTGAACCCAGAAACTTTTCTTCTTGGCTGTGTGCCTTGTGCAGGATACTTAATCTCTCTGAATTTCCCCATCAGTAGAAATGAAAAGATTCTGCGAATTGAGACAATGTTTAGGAAACAGAATAAATGCTCAAATAACTTTCCGCTATGACAAAATAACAATAAGGGCATTAATAAGCAAATATTATGACTATGTTGAAGTGTCTAACGCAATTTTCAGCTCTTAGCTAGCTCTGAATATAGGTTCATAGGTAAGAAACTATGCCCTTTCAAACCTTCCAAACCTTCTTACCTTCTAAAAATAAGAAACATTGCCATTCCAAAATGATGTATTGACTATCCTCATGACAGAGATATTTCTAACCAAGATTACAGAATAACCTGAGGAGAACAGACTAAGACTCTCAAGGGGGAAAAAAGAAAAAAAAGAAAAAAAAAAAAAAAAGCAGATGGGAATGCAAGAAAAGATCACTTCTCCAGAGAGAATGTTTCCACAGTGGTGATATTGAAGAAAAGAGCTAGTTATTCACGTTTAATGGATGCAAACAAATCTTTCAGGAGGATGCAGTATTGGAATCAATATATCTGGTCTCTCAAGGGGTTTGTATTCTTTTCAAACGGTTAAGTTCTATACAATTACTTTCTTTTCAGGGTGTAGAAAATCTAATAAGATTTTACAGGGTTTGGAATGCCAATGCTCACTTCAGAAACCAAGCCCAGGTGCCTGTCATACCCCGAGGGGAGGCTTGCAGGCTCAATTAATGGAGGCTCGGTTCCTGAATTCTCTTGTAATCAGTGCATAGGTAACTTCATCATATTCTGAAGTCCTTTAGGGAGTGCCTTTCTCTTCCTAAATGCATTGTGGGGCTCATTGCCCACCTTCCCTTCTTGGGTGTCTATCAGAACTGCTTGTCTAGAGTCAGTACCAATGAACCATTCTTATAGGCATCATGTTGAAAAGAGAGCCAAGTATTTTCTTTCCTGATATAGTGAAAATCAGTTAATTAGAGCCTCACCAAGATTCCATATTTTAATTTTTTAAAATAGTTTATTTATTTATTTGTCAGAGAGAGAGAGAGCAAGTGCACACAAGTAGGCAGAGTGGCAGACAGAGGCAGAGAGAGAAGCAGGCTCCCCGCTGAGCAAGGAGCCCAATGAGGGATTGATCCCAGGACCCTGGGATCATGACCTGAGCCAAAGGCAGATGTTTAACCAACTGAGCCACCCAGGCATCCCAAGATTCCATATTATAAAAATATATATTTCAATTTATTTTCTACATAAAATTAATATTTAGGAATTAGGTCCGTGTTCTCTGCTTAGGGTCTCATGATGCTGAAATCAATGTATCAATCAGGCTGTGGTTTCCTTCTGGTGCTTGACATCTCCTTCCAAACTCACATGGTTTTTGTCAGAATTCCCTTCTTTGTGGCTGTAGGAATAAGGTCCCTGGCTGCAAGATGGAAGATACTGTCAGTTTCTAGAGGCTTCTTAGTTTATTCACTAGGTACCTATAGAAACTTCTGCAGGCTTTCTCACAGCCTGGAAGCGTCCTTCTTCATGAATCATCACTTTTTATTTCTGATATTTCTTGAGTGAAAGCCTGCACTCTGTTTTAAGGATTCCCTTGATTAGGTTAACCTCACTCAAAATAATCTCCCTTTTGATAAACTCAAAATCAACTGGAAAAAAAATAAAAACAAAAACAACCTTTAATTGTACCTGCAAGAGAAATTCACCTTTACTAAAGAACATTAAAAAAAATATATATATATATATATATATATATGTATAAAATGATTATTTTCTCTTAAACACCCGTTCTGTCCTGTACATACTCATGGGGAAGCCATTATTCAGGGTATGTATACCAAGGAGGGTGAGGTCTGGAAGGCCATTCTAGAATTCAGCTAATCACAGGTGTCAATCAGTCTTTCCTAGATTCCAATTTAAAAGCCATTTGGTAAATATTGCTGAAGGATCATTTAGCAGTACAGTTGAATAAGGACACTCAGTAATTGGGTATGGCATTAGGTGTACTCTGGGATTAATTTGGTTCTTTATGTACCTTCATGAGATGGATAACTTGTTCATTGGTCTTTTTTATTTCTATTTCTTCCTTCAATTCTTATTATTTCTTATATGTATTATTTATTTCGTTACTTCTCATTGATTTTATTTTCTGTTATGATGTCTTTCTTGCATCTTTTTTATTTTATGCAATTAAGTTTATAAATTTTACTCTAAGCACAGTGCTGGCTGCTTGGCATATGTTTTGATATTTCATTATCATTTAGTTTCATATAATTTCTTTTTTTTTTTTTTTTAAAGATTTTATTTATTTATTTATTTGACAGAGAGAAATCACAAGCAGATGGAGAGGCAGGCAGAGAGAGAGAGGAGGGAGCAGGCTCCCCGCCGAGCAGAGAGCCCAATGTGGGACTCAATCCCAGGACCCTGAGATCATGACCTGAGCCAAAGGCAGTAGCCTAACCCACTGAGCCACCCAGGCGCCCTTAGTTTCATATAATTTCTAATTCCCATTGTGATTTCTTATTGATCCATGTAGAAGTGAGAAGTGCATCTTTTCATTTGCAAACATAAAGCAGATTTTACATTCCTCTTTTTATTTTTTGATTTTATCTGAACACTGTGTTTAGTAAACAGTTTGTATGATTCCAACCATGTAAAATGTATTAAAACATGTCTCAGATACCAGTATATAGTTAACTTTTGTGAATATTGTATTCATATTTGAAAAGAACATATACCTTGCTTAAGTAATGATCTCTATATGGCTATCATATATATGGCAAGTCAAATTTGTTAACCATTCTAATGAAGTATTTTTATTCTTAGTGACTTTGTCCTTTTTTTTTTCTATTCATTACTGTAAGATGGTCTACAATGGATGTGGATTTGTCTTTTTTCTGCTTTTTTTTTTTTGTTTTAGTTTTGTCAATTTTGTTTTAATTATTTTGAGGCTCTTATCCTGTATCATGCCATCTACGACCCAAAGAGAGAGGACTCTGAAGAAACCAACCTCACCACCAACTTGATTTCCAACTTCCACCCTCCAGGACCGTGAGAAAATAATTTTCTGTTGTTTAAGCCACCCAGTTTGTGATATTTTGTTTGGCAGCCCTAGGAAACTAAAACAACATCAATTTTAATTATTTTATTTAGACTCCCTGTGTGTCTGTATTGTTTGTTCTTTCTCTTGGTTTTCATTCAAATGATTCTTCTTGAATACTTTTTTTTTCCTTGTTACTTCAAACATTTTTTATATATTTATTAAAAGCAGCTATAACACTTTGGTTTTTGACTTATCAATCTTGTGAATCTATAAAATATAAAACTTTATTGAAACAAAATGATTAACTTTTTCTATTAAAACACTGATGATAACTATAACACTTAAAAAGCACATTGATTTCAGAAATATTAACATGTGAATGCATCCAAAAATTAATACCTGTGCACAACCATCTTATTTATGATATAAAATAATTCCCAAAATTATTGAAGCTCATGTACATTCTTCTGATGATATATCCCTACTTTATGCCACAGACATCTTGTTTATCTGTAATCTTGCCAGATTTGTACCCTAAATAACTTGTTTGGTGCTACTGTAGAACTGTTCTGTAAATTAAATTACAGCATGTGTTTTTCTGTGACTTGATTTTTTGTTAACTCAATGAGACTGATCCATGTCAATGTTCATAGGTACAACTGTTATATATTATCCCATTTTGTGTGTGTGTGTGTGTGTGTGTGTGTGTGTGTTTATATGCTATAATTTATCAGTCCTCTCAGTGATGGACATTTGAGGCTGTTTCCAATGTTTTTCTCTTACAAATTATTTTACTACAAATATTCTCATAGCTGTTTCTCTGGGACATATATGCATGAGAGCTTCACCAGGGCATATAACTACAAGTAAAATTATCAAGTATAGATGAAAACTTTTCTTCTTCTGATTACTAGCAAATGCTCTATCTCTCCTCCCTTCTTTGACTATCCTGAGAGAACATGAATTCTCATTCCTGTTTAATCCATGGAATGGACTTAACATGTACATTCAAGGACTTTGAGAAAGAAATAGAGGAAGAGGAGCGGGAACAGTATGGGTTTTTAGGCAAGAGACTGTGACTTTTAGCCAGAGTTTTGGGAAATCCAAGGAGGACAGGTCAAGGCAAGGTAAGCCCCCCCCCCCCACCAGTTTTGTTAAACATACATAAGTGTGGTGTTAGGCTGTGTTGACTAGAGACAAGACTCTCAGGCTGCAGTATAGTTCATGTCACAGATTCTCCTGGGAAGTCACTGTTATCCTGTGAAACATGTAAATTTAAAAAAATTGAGTTTCATTCTGAGAAAATGTGGTTTTATTATTTTTTTTTAAAGCTGCTGGACTGGATACAGCTTAGTCCCCTTCCTGTTTTGTTATTATTATTATTATTATTTTCTGTGTGTGGCGGGGTTTGTTGTATTTTTTGGTAGACTTCAAAAAATACTGTCTCCTTGGTCTCTGATATCATGATTCCAGTGATCTCAAGCCCCCCATCATCTTCTGCTGACCGCCTGATGACCTCTGTATCACTCTCCTCCAATTTCAAACATGATGCCCACTTCTGTATCAAGTGCAAAACAGTGGGCTTTGAGGTTCTTTAATAAACAGCTGATTCTCCTGGATCCTATCTTGTGGGACCTGGGACCCATATTTTCCTAGTAGAACTGGCTTTGTAGTCCACTAGGAAAGAGTCCCTCTGGGCCTATTATATTTAGGACCTGGGGCCATGTTTATGTAATAGGCCAGATTTTGATTTTTAACAATTACTCAACACACCTGAATTTCTTAAATTTCAAAACCTGTGACTAATTTTTTTTTTTTTTTTTTTTTATTCAGTAAGATGGGTTTTGCAGTTCATAAAGGAAGACTACCTACTTTGGAATTCTTAACTAGTTGTAGGTTGGTTACTCATCAAAGTTTGAAATCATCTAGACTCCTCTGCAATGGGTTATAGTCAGTGTTTTTGTGGGAGAAAGAGCTGCATCCTTTGGTTACTGGGCTTCCTTGACCTATCTTTTTGTTCATCCTTAATAGTGATAGTTTCATGGTGGGCTAAGAACCAGCAAAAGTTAATATCGGAGTAGATTTGTCCTGCCATCCTATAATGATGAACATGTCTTCTGGTGAGGGTTCTGGTCTTTTCCTTCTTCCCTTCTATGCCTCAAAAAGAGGTTAAGAGACTCTGAATTCCATCCTGCCCATTTATATAGCTTTCATCCTGAAAAGTTGAGGCAAAGATTCTCACTGCTTGACTGGTAGGCTGTCTCTGCAACAGGCTTGCTGGTAGTTTCTGCTCCTGCAATCACCACAGGCATGCATTCTCTGTGGAGAGACTGGAGCTTCTGTTAGCATTCTGGGACACCCTCTATCCTACCATGCAGCGCTTATCTGTCTTGAGTCTGTGTACTCAGTTGCTGCAGACTCATTGCCTACTAGGGTGCTACCCCTGACATCCTTTCATCAAGTACTGTAGGAGTCATGGTTAGGAAAAGGTGTGCTTTCATGAACACAGGATGTCTGGCAGGTGTATTAGATTCCTTCCCCACTAACATAACCAGAAAAGGAAGCCCCCCAAAGGAACTGTGCTAAGACTCCTGATGCTTACCTGATCTTGATGCTTTCTCCATAGGGCTTCGTGGTTCCCTCTTGTCCTCTGCCTCAGCAGGTATATCCATTATGACCCCAGCTGTGATGGTCTGCAGGGATGTAAACCTCCATTGGTGGACTCAGGAAGTAGACAATTTGGTCTCAATAAATGGAAAACAAACAAACAAACCTACTATTGTTTTGGAAAGGGGACACAACTGAAGTTAAAAAGAACTGCTGGAGGCAAGCATTAGAGCTATTTGTATGATCAAATATGAATGGAGATTTCTACAGATTTGAAGGGACGCACCCCAGCTAGTTCTAAGGCCATTGTAGGCTTTGGCCTCTTCCCTGAGTGGCTGGATCACACTGGATGACTCCTCACAGCTTGTAGCTCATCACACCAGCAGCATGACATTAGATAGCATGAGGCTAGGGCTAGTTGATGCTCACAGTCACAACTTAAACTTGGGCAAGTTGAAGGTTGGGCACTTTGGTTACTTCCCTTCTTTGCTAACCTGCAGGAAGTTGGTCTCAGACGTCAGTGGGTAATTAAATATAGTAGAATTTCCCTTACACAGTTATTTCCCCATGGAGACATTGAATATGCCCACTGCAAACTTTGCATCCTATAGCATGGGAACAAGAATTAGCTGTTCTATGATCTCTTGTCAGGACAGGACATCTCACAGGTCATTCCATGTTCTTCTCACTTTGCTGGCAGGTGGGAAAGCAGCTAGCATCTGCAGATTCTCTTTCTGCCTTCAAGCCCCTCAGAGGGAAGTTCTGAACTACCAAACACTAGTGTGTGCACTGGTTACCAACCTCTCAGTCTTTTGCCCCATCTGGGACCCAGGACCCAAACCATGCCCACATGGTGTGTGAAGATGTGAAGATGTGGGAACATGTTCTAGAGAGTTCCCCCACAAATCCTGACATCCCAGTTTATCAACCTTCTCTTTTGTGATCCAACAACAACATTTCCCTGTGGAGTCTCCACCTCCACCTAAACCACCCCAGTGGAGGCTCTTTTAAACTCCCTCTGCCCATTGCTATTGGTCACCACCATACATCACTTTGTCTTCCTCCCTGCAGTGAAATCCGCAGGGTAGGGACACCACCCTCCCCATTAAAGGTGGCACCAGCATACAGCAGAGACCTGGCTGAGGAATGACAATAGTGTTTTTTTGGGGGGGAGGGGTTTGCTTTTCTTATTTTACATTTAAAAAAAAAACTTATTATTGTTAAATGTTAGACACTATTTGAAAGGTTTTAGAGATAATTCAAGGCTCTGGATGTTCTTATAGTCCCTAGAGATAATTCAACTTTACTTCTGACAGGTGGTCAGGCTAAGAGACTAACATTCTAGGATCACCTTAATTCTCTCACTCTCAGTCCTTGCAAGTGGTGTTCTATGGCTTCTTTCATTAATCCCTACTTCATGATCCCAAACCAAAGTGTATCAGACTCTTTCCAGCCTTCGTGGCCCTGAGTGTCAGTTTCATCTGCCTCTTCCTGTGAGACTTTCAATAGTACTGCTCAGTTTTTCTACCATTTAGGAAACTTTTCTGGGATCAGAGAATATCATGATGAGTAGAGTACTCCCAGTCCTGAATGTTCTCACCTACACAGCCTCTTCTTCTGGGATTTGGCCTCCTGAGTCACCACAACCATGATTTTCTTTGATGTCTTCAAGCACTTGTTTTATTTTTAATTGTCTTAATGGTTGTCATTAGAACTAATTCAGAAGTTTTATTTGAGTTAATCTAGTTCAGAATTACCAAAAATAGAAGTATCTACATTGTCTTCCCCATCTTAGAAAAAATCAGTTAATTAAATCACCCAGCAAATAAGTGGCAGAGCAAATATTAGAGCTAAGATCTTCTTGAGCTCAAAAACCTGTGTTCTTAACCATGCTAAAGGTGAAAGGTGAAGGATCCAGGAACATATGAATGGACATAATTGAGTGCTGGGCAAAGTTGCAATCCCATAGATTTCCTTAAAATGCCACATCAAAAACAACTTTACTGCAAAGCAAGCTATGACCTCCCTATGGCATGAATACCGATTAGCTTTGTAGAAGCTAGCGTTCCATGGCTGCAGTGTATCTGTGGATGATAGGGAATAAATTGTTATTGTTGAGAGTTCCATGGAGATTGTGATCCCTCATAAATCCCATTTAACCAACACCCTTCCAGTGGGCATTAAACAGAAAGATGCTCAGGACAAAGTAGGAAAAAAAAAAAATGAGACTAGTCTAAAGCTAGTAATTACAAAATAATCAAACTAAAATCCTGGTCATCTTCAAAATATTGGTAAAGTGGGTTTGGAAAAAATATCTAATAAATTATTTTAAAAAGGGGGCACCTGGGTGGCTCAGTGGGTTAAAGCCTCTGCCTTCAGCTCAGGTCATGATCCCAGCGTCCTGGAATCCAGCCCCTCATCGGGCTCTCTGCTCAGCAGGGGGCCTGCTTCCTCCTCTCTCTCTGCCTGCTTCTCTGCCTACTTGTGGTCTCTGTCTGTCAAATAAATAATAAAATCTTTAAAAAACTATTAAAAAAAGCCTGTCCAGGCTAACACTTTCAGTGAATCAAATGAGCAGTAAAGTAATGAAAGTCTTCTATAATGCTAAGGGACCCCTTTGGCTTTACATAAACCAAAGAAGAATTTCATGATGAAAGATAGGGTCCAGGGGTAATGTGCACTACTATCAAGTATTTTATTGAATTAATGCAAATTGAAGTCCTTTTGATATACCAAAGGGGAGAAATTGGTAAATAAATATTTGTCAGAAAGAAAGACACTGGTTCCAAGGAGGAAAGAGATATATTTAGTCTTCCAAAATTATTCTAAACATGGAAAACTGAAAAAGTTCAGAGTATAAGAAAGAAAGGACTTGACACCATCCATTAAGCTTCTCTCAAAACCATGCTGCTAAGAAAATCAACCTAATCGCCCAAAATGGTTTTAAGTACTAGTTAAAAAAAATTATAGAGCATACTACCTTAAGTTTCTGGTTAAATATAAACTGAATGGACGTAAAATTGTACTCAAACAAGATTCTCCTATGAAGAACAGAGAGCCCTTGCTTTCTGTGATCCAGAAGAATGAAAAAAAAAAAAAAAAGAACTTCAAAAGAATTTGCAAAACGAAACCATCAGTAAAGCATTTTTCATACATTTGTTGCGGTATTTACTTGGCATTTTAAACATTTTCTCTTAGTGTGACACATCCATTTTGCACATATGGGTTATTTTATTATTAACACATAATGGAATAGTTAGACAGGCAATAACATTTCATGCATAAGCATGTGAAAATTAATCTAGCCTCTCAAATAAATCTATACTTGTTCCATAAATTCTTCTTCCACTTTTTAATTCCCAGACCTGTACTTTACATTGAGTTCAAATTCCTTTTCCCTGTATTTTTATACACTGCAAATAAAAGTAAAAATTACTCTATTTCTTCCAAGATAGAAAAATCTATTTAGTCTAGTGGGCTATTCTTAAGCAAAAGCATATTCATTTATTTAAATTATTTTCTTTAAATCAATGGTCTTGAAAATAACATAAAGAGACACATTCGTTCTCTAAGTACCCCAAATGGCCTTATCAATTTTTATTCACTTAGCCAGCAATGACTGCATAATTAGGATTTGAATGATACCAAAAGTTAGCATTTGTCAAAAAGAAAATGTCTTCCACATTTTTGCGGTATTACTAGAAAGTTTTGCTATTGTTTCTCCTTTTCACTAACCTTCTGTCTTTAGAAGGCTAGCATTTGAAAACACTAAGACACAGAGAACAAAGTCAATTGAGTCAGCAATTAAGCCATTAGTACATTAGCAGAGCAAAGTTTCTCAGATTAGCTACTATGTTTAAAATGAAGATTCAGAGAATGAGGCTGGCACATGCAAGTTGTAACTGCCATGCAGTGAAATCAGGGGCTCCACCTTTGCAAAGGTAAATTTGGAACTGTTACTCTTTTGCTTAAATCTTTAAGCATCTGGAAACTTACTAAGTTCAAATTCTTTAAAGTGGCAAAGAGACCCTCCAACATATGGTTCACCCGTACTGCTTTCCCCATCAGTCTATATATCATTGCTCAGCACCTTGGATTTGACACTTCAATAATATTCTCTTTGTTGTCTCCTTCATGGCCATACTGCTCCATGCCTCTGCCTTTGCTCCATTCTCTGATTGAAGAATTCTTCAGGAAGATGTGATGGTGTTTTCCATACAAGATTAGATGTCCTTTTTTATATTTCTAAATTTATATTTATATTAATCATATTATATTATATTATATTAATATATTAAATTCTAAATTTAAATTTATATTTATATGGTTTTAATGAATATTTATGTCATGGAAATTACTATATTTTATTATCAGGTATGTACATGGTTTCCCCCTCACAAACTATGAGAAAAGGGGCTCTCTTTTTCTATTTTGTACCCACTTGAGGGATAGTTTATGACTGGAAAAAGATGGCATTCTAGGCTGGTATAAAAAATAAGCAAAAATCAAAGACAGGGATGAGGGAGAAGTTTTCTTCATTGGAAAACAAGGGTGTGTATAATCCTATGTTTCTTCGAAATATATATCAAATCTTATACTTTGCTTGGCAAGGACACCATACTACTCATTTGTAAGAGAAACAAAGTCCTGCCCCTATCAAGCTCCAATTCTAAAAGGAAACACTAGTAAATAAGTGAGACCAAAATAGTACACAGCCAGAGGGTTTAGGTATTATTAAGCTGAGTAAGGAGGAGCCATTTTGTTGTTGTTACTTTGGAAAGGGTGTTTCAAAGAGAAAATTATATTTGAGCTAAGGTCGTCCAATGCAATAGATTATGAAGAAGAGAGAGTTCAGGTGATGAAGTATGAGCTTTTTTAATGTGTTAAGAATGTAGGGAAAGAGAAAAATCTAAAATCCCGTTTTTGAAAAAGAAAGTTTACTGTATCCAAAAACAACCTTGAAGAAAATTAAAAGAGGGCTCTGGGGGAGGGGACACTTATGTAAGAGAAATAAAAACTGAAACAGGGATTTTCAAAATGGAAATGAAGAAGTCAGAGGAGAAGAAAAGTAAGTCTATGGCAAATTGGTTGTATTAATGATGCCGGTATTTTTCTGTCTCTCTATGTCTTTTTGTGATGTCCTCCCACTCTGACTCTGGGGTTAGCCATAGGACTTACTTTGGTTAGTGAGACTACCAAATTTGACACAAGCAGAAACCTGAAGTGCTGGATGTTTCCACATCCTCTTTCTCTTCTCAGCCAAGCCTGCTTGAAGATGAGATGGAATGAAATCAGCTCCGATGTCCCCATCATGATCCAACATGTGGGAGGACCCAACCAACATCAGCAAAGACTTCTAGTCTACCTACGGCTGACTGCCAGAGAATGATAGACCCCAGAGCCCAGCTCAGATTAGCAAAGACATCCAGCCACCCTCTACATTTGTAAATGGAAAGAATGATTTTCACTGTATGTTAATGAGATTTTATAGCTGTTTGATACATTCTTCCTGTGAGCCTCATGGATGCCAAAGAAGATACTTTTGGTAAAGGCACATATTATAGGTTGAATTGTGTTCATCAAAATGATTTATCTAATTTCTAATCCTAGTAACTGTGAATATGACTGGTTTTTTTTGTTTGTTTGTTTTGTTTTGTTTTTAAATAGGGTCTTTGCAGGTGTAATGAAGTTAAAATGAGATCCTTAGGGGAGCCTTATTTCAAAGTGACTGGTGTCTTTGTGGGAAACAGAGGTGAGGCTAATGGAAGAGCACTGAGCCACAGTTTGAGTGATGCATCTGTAAATGCAGGGATAGGAAGGATTGCCAACAACCACCAGAATCTAGCAGGACAAGACTGGGAAAGAGTGTCCTTCAATCTCCAAGTAGGGACCAATCTTATCAACACCCTGATTTCAGACTTCTGGACCCCTAGAACAATAGGGAGAGAGACAATAGGTTTTTGTTGTTTTGTTTTCAGCTACCCAATTTGTAGCAGCCCCAGAAAACTAATAGCGTATATGAACAAGGATCAATGGCTTCAGAAAACTAAGCTTTATTGAAAGAAGCCTAAAACATAGGCAAAATATTGAGCTAAGGCCTAGGAATTCTGACATATTACTCCAAAGGGAAAAAATACATACATGTGTATTATACCCAACATTAGTAAGAAAGACTATGATCTTTATAACAGAACATATAGGTATCATTTCTTTTATGAAATTCAAAATCTGTTGAGAAATGGGATACAACCAGAAATTTTCACTCATAGTTTCCCTTTATTTATCTCTATAAATTTAGCTTTCTTATTTTACTTTTTTCCATTTTATGAGGTTCTTTTCCTCCTAGATAGAAATCATTTTGCAAAGTCTGACATAGAAACCATGTTTAAGTTGCCATATCATTCTGTGTACTCACAACACTGTTGTTTTTGTAACTGACTTCCCCCCCATCATTTTCTGCCATTGAGTTCTAAATTCTGTGAAGTCAGTACTATGTGTGTATTCAGCTCTTAGTTTATGGCCTTAGACAGATGCTCAATAAAACCTATTAAGTCGATTATATTATTCATTTACTAACACAGCTTCCCTTAAGAAACAGCTAGTCCTGAACTTGTGGTCTTCATTCCTAGTTTATTATCAACTATTAGATTTTAAGTAGGATAGGAGACAACTCTTGAATATTTTAATCACTGAAATAACCTTACCTTGTTTTTATCTTTGACAGATAGTTTACCATTTGAACAGCTCATAGGCAATCTTTTGTCAAAGATAGGCAAACATGAATGCATAGCATAGTGATTAAAAGAAATGTTTCAGAATAAGACATATCTAGTTTGAATCTTTGGCTGGGTGACATATAAACTGAGTGAACATGGCCAATTACATAAATTCTTAAGCTCATTTTCCTCATACATTTGAATTAATAATGCATCAAGCATAACTTGTCCTAAGAATCAAATAAGAACATATGTAGAGTTATTAAAACATAAGAACTTGAATGCAAAACTAATGGTTTAAAAATATATATGTATGTGTGAATTCTATTGCATTAGTTTGCTAAGGCTTGCATAACAAAACACCAGTCTGAGACTAAGGTGTCAGCTGGCTTGACTTCTTCTGAGGCTATTGTCCTTACTTTGTAGATGGTTGTCTTCCAGGGTCCTAATCTCCTCTTTTTATAATGATACCAGTCATATTGGATTAGGTCCCACCCTCATGACATAGTTTTACCTTAATTACTTCTTTAAAGGCCCTGCCTACAAATACAGTCACATTTTAAGCATTAAGACCAACATATGAATTCTGGGGGGGATATAATTCAGCCCATAATATCTTTCCAGTTTCATGTTGTCAGATCAAAACAGAGATTTATTTATGTCCCATATCATGTTTAGTTCATTATCCTAAATTTTGATGCCACATGTAAAATTAAAGGTGTTTAGCTTTTACTTTTGATTTATGTGTTTACCTTTTAATATATCACTATGTCAGAAAATGACTGATAGGGAACATAACCTGTATTTTTTTAAAACAAAATTCTACTCTAATCTTCCACTTTAAAATGGATTTTGACAAGTTATATAACAGTTGTTAGAATATTATCACAATACTTTATATGTCCCTATGGGTATGGAGTCTTTCTCTTTCTTTTCTATTTCCATCACATTTTATTTATGCCCTTCAATACTGTGCACTGGCACAGTACCCATTAAGGCAACTTGTGTCCCTACGGGCTGCTCGCCTATTCAGTTCTGTAAAATTTTTCTCCCTGCTTCCCCTAGGACATTGCAAAAAATATGTTTTCTTTTGGCAGTTAGCAGTAGGTGCATGTTTGAATTGTGAATGTCACTAAATCTGTTCCATTTCAGCATTTTTAAACCTAAATATACTAATACCTATTCCTACTGAAAAGTTCAGAGTGGTCTGTTGCTGGCCAAGTATTGTTAATTAAAGTATAGTTGTAATAAAATCAGGACCTGGTGTTTCATCCCAGGGTATTGGATGACATCATCACAGAGAGTCTTTAGCAATTTTCTTTGTTATAGTGAGGGACTGAACTGCCAATTCCAGCCATGCAAATTCAATCAACTAAAATGTTTGAATATCTACTGTGGTCTGGTTTTCAGCTGTTACGTTTGGGTGGGTCACAAGGGAGAGTGACTCAAAGAAAATCCTGTCCTATCACATAGGAAAGCCCAGGCCAAACACATGATGGGTCAAGAGCATATTGAAATACTGTCACTACAACCACCAGCAACATGTCAACAGTTGTCACGTGGGAAGTTATCTCCATTTAGACAATAGTAAAAATTTGTGCATAGATTGTTTTTTTGCTTTGTGTAAAATTATAGCTTTAACTAAAATAAAATTTCCATTTTTTTTGAAATTTAATTTGTGCACAATATAAAAGCCTACATAAGTTGAAAAAATGGATTCAAATTTAACAAAGCTTAAAATTTGTTTTGTGGTTATTGGCTGTTTCCATATTGACTATTTTCTTGGATATTTAGTGTCACCCACTGAAGAAGCATCACAACTGCTTTATTGATAAGATCACTGAACCTCAGTTTACCTAACTTTCCCCATTTTAACACCTCTATTCTCTGATGAATAAAATAAATAGAGTTGGGAAAACAGGCAATCTATTGGGACAGGGAGGAAATTAAACTGGCTTCCTATTCTGCCTTTCTTATACAGGAGTCAGTTTTCTATAACTAGAAATTTGTATGTAAAAATGAAGCTATAAATAGGAAATAATAGATAATTTTTTTCTTTAATAATAAATAAGATAAGACTTTCTAGGCAGGAAAAAATGCCTAAATGCCCCCAAAGAATGTAGCCAATTGAATTATATAAATGTTTACAGTTTTCGTGTGCTTTTAAAAAATTCCCTTTAGACAAAAATTAACTATTGGGATTTTATCAAGATCAAAAGCTTTTGCACAGCAAAGGAAACAGTTAACAAAACCAAAAGACAACTGACAGAATGGGAGAAGATATTTACAAACGACATATCAGATAAAGGGCTAGTGTCCAAAATCTATAAAGAGCTTAGCAAACTCAACACCCAAAGAACAAATAATCCAATCAAGAAATGGGCAGAAGACATGAACAGACATTTCTGCAAAGAAGACATCCAGATGGCCAACAGACACATGAAAAAGTGCTCCACATCACTCAGCATCAGGGAAATACAAGTCAAAACCACAATGAGATATCACCTCACACCAGTCAGAATGGCTAAAATTAATAAGTCAGGAAATGACAGATGCTGGTGAGGATGTGGAGAAAGGGGAACCCTCCTACACTGTTTGTAGGAATGCAAGCTGGTGCAACCACTCTGGAAAACAACAAGGAGTTTCCTCAAAATGTTGAAAATAGAACTACCCTATGACCCAGCAATAGCACTACTGGGTATTTACCCTAAAGATACAAACGTAGTGATCCGAAGGGGCACGTGCACCCAAATGTTTATAGCAGCAATGTCCACAATAGCCAAACTATGGAAAGAACCTAGATGTCCATCAACAGATGAATGGATCAAGAAGACGTGGTATATATACACAATGGAATACTATGCAACCATCAAAAGAAATGAAATCTTGCCATTTGCGACAACATGGATGGAACTAGAGGGTATCATGCTTAGCGAAATAAGTCAAGTGGAGAAAGACAACTATCACATGATCTCCCTGATATGAGGAAGTGGAGATGCAACATGGGGGGTTAAGGGGGTAGGAGAAGAATAAATGAAAAAAGATGGGATTGGGAGGGAGACAAACCATAAGTGACTCTTAATCTCACAAAACAAACTGAGGGTTGCTGGGGGGAGGGGGGTTAGGAGGGTGGGGTTATGCACATTGGAGAGGGTATGTGCTATGGTGAGTGCTGTGAAGTGTGTAAACCTGGCAATTCACATACCTGTACCCAGGGGGATAAAAATGTATTATCTGTTTATAAAAAAAAAATTAATTAAAAAGAAGTTCTCTTCAAAATATCAAAAGGCAATTAACAAAGTCATTTAACTAATTGATTCTAAAACTCAAGTTGCATTTGAGACATAAAAATATAATTTTCTTAATATAAAAATAGTTTTCAAATAAAAAACGAGATACCTGAGGAATAAATGCAAGAAAACATAGTTTAAAAAAAAAAAAAAGGAAAGAAAAGAAACGAGGACAGGGCACCTGGGTGTTTCAGTCAGCTAAGTGTCTGCCTTAGGCTCAGGTCACTTCTCCCTCTTCTTCTGCCCCTCCCCCTACTCTCTTTCAAATAAATAAATAAATAATCTTTAAAGAAAAAAGGACAAAGAAAAGTTAAAGATACGAATTTTCCAAAGCAAATGAAAAGATGTTTAACTCCTTCTCACAATAAAAGCTAAAAATAAAAACATATAATTTTTAAAATATTTTTGACAAAGTCAAATGTTTGAAAGTATGCAGGCAAACATATAAATTGGTATAACTTTCCAAGAGTTAGTTCAAGATCAGTATGTAAAAAAGTAAAAAATACATGCTCCGTTTGGCTTAATATTCCCACTGGTAAGAATTTACTGTAAATAGGTATATAGAATAACTGCTGAAGGACTGCTTTTAATAGAGAAAACTGGGAAAACTTTATCATAATTAAATACATTATGAAAAAATTCCAAATAACCCAAAAGAACAAAATTTAGATAAAATTCTTTTTGACATGACTGACAAATGTCAACTTTCCTTTATTTTCCAAAATTTGATATCGATAAATAACAGAAAGGAAAGGAATTTTCTGATTTTTGTAACCCTTTCATATTAAGTGAGAAACTTAATATATTTTTTAAAGATTTTATTTATTTATTTGACAGAGAGAGATTACAAGTAGGCAGAGAGGCAGGCAGAGAGAGAGAGGAGGAAGCAGGCTCCCCGCTGAGCAGAGAGCCCGATGCGGGACTCGATCCCAGGACCCTGAGATCATGACCCGAGCCGAAGGCAGCGGCTTAACCCACTGAGCCACCCAGGCGCCCATGAAAACTTAATATTAAGTGAATATTAAGTAATATTAACTGAAAAAAAATCTTACAGAAGAAAAGAAACCTGAACTTTAGAAAATGTGTTTTCCTTCCTTTCTAGGCATATATGAAACTGCAGCTGCTATAAGAGTGGGACCTCTTTTTGCATTACATAAGATGAAAAAATACATTCATTACAGAATGAAATATATTTGCTTTGATCTTGTTATAGTGAGAAGGGCTAGAATGGGCATGAAATTCCGTTCATCATCTATTTACCATTAAGGCATTAAACAAGATAACCCCATGTCTTGTGTAGTGAAAGCTGTGGATCAGGAAACGGTTTCCAAGAAAGACATGTTTTCTGGAGATACTCTGTATTCAAAACCAAACACCCCGTGTCCAATGCATCTCGTATATTTCCAACCCAACATCTCCATTTGTGTTTCCCAGAACTACAGTTAAAATGAAATATTAGCTCATGTTGGGTGATGTTTAAGAGCACCCCATGAAATAGTCTGGCAGCTGTGAGCTTTCTAGAATAGCGTGGGGTATCATAACATCTGCCAGTGTGGATAAAGTCACCTCCAGCCCCCGCAGGTCTGGCAACCTAAAAAATGATGGCTTTACTTACCAAGTGGCATCCACTTGAGGTTCTTGAAGGGTGGTCAAGAACAAGATCCATTATATGTGTATAAATAACATTCAAAGCCAAAATATCAGGAAAGAAATCTACATTTACACATCCATATTCATAGCTTATTATCATCTCTAAACTAGAAGAGACGTTCTTCACAAACGGAAACTGTTATAAACTATATACTTCCATGAGGCCATTGCTGCTATTAATGATCGGTCCTCAGATGAGTTGTTGGTACATTATTGTCAACGGCTCAGAGAGACTGCACCTGTCTCTTTTCCTTTGCGTTGTCCCTAGTGTTTAGCGGCTACCCATGAACATGCTACTATTCTACAACTCTACTTTCTAAAAACAGAATTTAAAACTGTGTGAGCGTGATACCTCTGTTTTGGCATCACAAATGATGACCTGCTTAGGAAAAGCGGCTAGATTGGACCGCTTATTCAAAAATCTGCCATAAATACCTATTTTAACTGGTATAAAAGATTTTAATGGGAAAGTAGTTACTAATATTGATAGTTCCAGGGTTCACGTTATCTGCTTGTTACTGCATTATGAGTGCATTAGAAAGATATCCAAGGGTCCTTAAAAGACAGTTTTATCTTGCTCACATTGATGGTTGAATATTTTTGTCAAACTGTGATACGATTTCTTGGTGGTCAAGGAAGGGGCATTTGTATTAACTGACCTAGCTTTGACTTGTGCCTCTACAACTAACTAGCCATGTAATTTTGGATTTAAATTTGATTTAAACAGGAGGAACTCTTCTAATTCAAAGTTTTAGAATACACAACTTTAATTAACTTAAAAGGAAAAAAAAATGTTGGTGACATTATGAGAATACAGAAAGGCATCAGTGAAGCTAAATGGAAGGGTTGGATCCACGGCGTCTCCCTGTCTATATCTCTCTTTCCTTTCTTTGTCTCAGACTTTCTTTCAGTACAGACAGGCCTTTTCTATGTAGGAAAAAATATGCCATGGATCGTGTCTAATGTATAAACATAGAATTTTAAATCAGAAATGCAGAGAAAAAAATTTTCTTGCCATACTCAAGCCAGAGATATCCACAAGGATGACTCAGGTCTAGCTGGAGAAAATGTCCCTCCATGAAAAAATTGGAAAATGATGGGAATGCTACAACCAAAGCCCCGAATCTCCTTTGGCTAGTGATGCATCTTATTTCAGTAGAAGAAAGGTACAGAAAGAAATGCTGGATTGAGGTAATTTCCACTTTTATTTCCCCTCAGCTTCCTCATCTGTAAGTTGGAGATAATGATACTTATTCCAGAGTTTCCATCAGATGTCAATGGAATCACGTGTGTGATCCTTAGCATGGAGTAGAATCAATAAACAGTAACTATTATTATGACATTCATGTTGAAGGAGGCATATGAAATAATTTTCAGTGGCATGATCAGTCCTTTTATTATGTAAGATGAGACATAGTTATATCATTTAAATCTCATCATAAAACAGATACCTTTCTTAGACTTAACTGTTTTGATCTGCTAAGCATCTTTATGTGCTTTTATGGTGTTGTTCAAGTTTATTCTTCTTCAATAATTGTGAAATATTTACCTGTGTTCCTGGTGACATGTTGGTTTTCATTGCAATGGTTTATTTCATAATATTTATTGGCCCCTTAAAATCTTTGAATCACTGTACATTTTAAAAAATGCTGTTAGTGCACCAAAAAGAAATCTAACATTTTTAACATGAAATATGAGACAAAAAGTGGATGCATTTTTAATGAAGATAGAAAACATCAAATTGACAACTCATTCAAAGGAGACATTAACAATGATTTGCTTATTATTAATGAATCTTATTATATACACTCATAATTTTGGCAACAAATATTTAGTCACTTGTTACTGTACACAAGGAATCAATAATAATCATCATAATAATAGTGGCAGAAAAATAAAGTCACTCTTTAGTAAATGTGTCTTGTATTTCAGAGGCTATATTAAGTTCTTTACACATAGTCCTCTGTTTTCTCTCAAGTTCTATGGATTTAGGTATTATTATTTCTTCATTTTAATATTGAGCAAACTGAGGCCCAGATCAAGTAATTTGTCAAAGTCACCTAAGCCAGTTAATATATTTGAACATAGCTCTATCTGAGTCTAAAGCCTATACTGCTACAATAAAGCACCGAGAAAGGGCTTATAACTGGAAACACCAGGGCTGGTGCATCTGTACGTTGTTTCTAAGATCCTTCCTGTAACCCATTCTGACTACCCCTCAATTCAAACCACCAGGCTCCAGGGAAGGTAATTAAGAGTTATGACTTCAAGGGACTTCCTGCTAGGTCACCAGCTGGATTTCCACGTGCTAACAAAGATAATGTGAAATGTAAATACACAACATAATTAGGCAAAAACGGGTGTTTAAGTTCAGAGCAAAGGGCCCAATTTGCTGGGAATATGCACAATGACAACCAATTACCCATGTGGAATGTGCTGACACAATTATTTCCCACCATATCAGACACATGCCATTGCTTATAAAATCTTCTGTTCTTGATTTTTACATTTTTTTTTTAAAGTGCCATTGCTTTCCAAATCAAAAAGAATTTAACACCGAGGTAAAGCATGCATGTCGTGGTCCTCTACTTATATAATTTCTGTCTCTTCTCTTTGTAATCTCTTTCGATTCTAACTTGGCTTTCTTGTCCTCCTACTGGCACCTTACCCCACCAAAGTGATATGAAGTGTAGGACCAGCATTTTCAACATATTTTACAGAACAAAAATTCTACAGGACATAATTGGTAGTGTAGCAGAGCCATAGTTAGCGAGTTTTAAAAGACTGGGAGATGTTTGGAAAGATTTTGCAAAATTCCTCAAGGATATTGATATACAAATAAGTATATACAGAAAGATAATACAAAATTCAGTGTTTCCTAGATATAGCTGGCCCGGAAATGGTCCTTCTTGGAACATCTGTCTAGCCAGCGGTCCATTACACGCTGAAGGAAACACTGATCAGAAGCACTTCAGGGTGTTTGACTTGCCTCTAATTTGACTCTTCAAACACAGAGGCATCCTCCCTGTTCTCGTTCATCCTCCATGTTCTCATTCTGTTAACAGATTTAGCTGTCTGTAATTAATGTGCATTGCGACCTATATAGGTAACACGTATTATGTACTTAACTATGTGAGACATTCTCAGCTAAGAACTTTTACTTGATTTAACTCAAAGGGAATCTTCTGACATACTGTTGTTAAACCCATTTTACAGATATGGAAATTGACCTTTTGAGAGGTTTCAGAAAGTGTCCAAGGTCACCTAGTTATTTAATTAATGGTAGAGCGGAAATAGGCCTCAGGTTACCTGATTCTCTTGTCAGAGTTCAAGCTCCTTATCAAAGTATATAAAGGCCTCATGCTCTAAACCCAACTTACTTTAGACTCTGATACTGAGCCACCCACCTTTCTTATTCCCTACATCAGTCATTCAGTAATAGAGTGTTACTAATGTATGACTCTACTGTAATGCAAGTGAATGTATGTATGCTTTAATTATTAAATAGTGAAGATTTTTTAAATTATTTGGATCATTAACTTCTTTAAAAATATTTTAAATTCTATCTTACAATGAACTTAATACAAAACTCTGTAAACTGTAAATATATATAAGTTTTCACACATATGTTGCTCTATGTGTGAAGATAAGAGTAGCAAAAATGTATGAACAAAAATATTACAATTGACTTTTTGATCTCATCAGCTTTAACCAATTTTGGAAACAAAATGCATTTATTGCTGTTTAATCCAAACTTTCCATAAAGTGGATTGTGGAATTACTAGCTGCACATTCCCCATGTTGGTTTATGCAGGTCCTTTCCTAGTTTGATTGATATCACATACCAGGAGAACTTTGAGAAATTTCAGTCTTGGGCAGTTTTTTTCATATGATGCAGAGAAACTTCAAGCACTGTCTCTGGAATTGCTGAATATCCATGGGAAAACAAACAAACAAACAAGGTGTTTGAATACAATTCAAAGAAATAATGATAAAATGCATTATGTGTCCTAGTATGTTAAGGGATTTTTGTTTTGTTTTGTTTTTGGGACAAAAAATAGATTTATTAATTGCAATGTGTGTCATTCTTTCTCTGAAAAGCTTAGGAGTTGACAATTAGTGAGGTGGATAAAATAAAGCTGCCATTACAATAACAAAAAATGCTCTCTGGGGAAAGCTTCTTTCCACAGATGAAGCACAAAACATGGTTTTGGTATTTCTTGCTATAGATAGTAAATTCAAACTCTATGAGGGCAGGAAATTTTGTGTGTGTGTTTGTTTGTTTCAGGCACTTAGAATAATGCTGCCCTATTGTAGCATCTCAAAAAGCGTTTGCTGAAGTCGAATATTTAAGAACAACATAACAGACTAAGATAAAATACATAAATTGTGAGAAAAGAAAAATTATTAGTTGGGAAATGATTTGTTCAGAGTTATACTTAGGAGTTCTAACAAAGAGGGTTTCCTTAGTGTGATGGTTCCCAAAATTTATCCCCAGAGCAGCAGCACCAGCAGCACCTGGAAATGAAAATTCTTGGGACCCACCTCAGACCTCCTGAATTGGAAACTCTAGGGGTGGGGGCAAATAATTTTCATTTAACAAGCAAATAGGAGGTTCTAATGCACCAAAGTTTGGGAACCATGGCCTGCCCAGGTCATAAACAATCACATTCACAGGGAACTCACGCTCCAGCAACAAGTGTGTAAATCTGAATCCACCCTAGATAATGACACTTGTCCTCAGATGAAGCAGAGGTCTTTGATGGTCTTTGGACATGACAGTGAAAGCAATTATGTAACAGAACATGTGACCTGGAAATCTTATTACTTAAGATTATGCTTTGGATAAGGACAAAAGTCACTGAATTTGATGGATCTACTCCTAAAAAGAACTTATTCAAAAGGATCCATCTCTCTGTATCTTTGAAGAAAGATTCCCAGAGATACTTAATGTCACTTCAATCCTTAAACCTGGTAAATAATCTGGTTTGATGTTGCTAAAATTTTCACCAGACTCCCTTTAATATCCTTATCCACTCACTCATCTAAGTAGTCAATCAACAAGGAAAATATTAAGGGTTTACTACGTGCCATGCATAGTGTTAGGTGCTGGGATTACAACTGTAAAACAAAGAACAGACGTGTTCTCTGCCTCCATAGAGCTTACTATCCAGGGAATGAAAACAATGTCAGTTAAATAAATAAAAACATGTAAAATCTCAACCACAGCTATAAAATTACATCTCATTCCCATTGATGCTCTGTACTATAAGAACATGTAATAGTTGGATTTTCCATTAAAGGTCAAGAAAGACTTTCCTGAGATCTGAGATCTGAAGGATAAAATTTTTCTTGACTTTTGTATTCATTATCAATTTCCCTTTTCTCTGAACACCTAATAGTTAAATAATACAGCACTGTTCATTGACCTTCTATAGTTGAGTTGCAAGTAACCTAGAATAATTTTTTTCAGTTTCATTCTTCTTATGTATTCTTAATCTCCCATAAGATACCATAATACCATGGTATCACACTGATAGGTCAAAGTCCCAACAGGAATGAGATGCACTTATTTGGTATAATTAAGGAAACTATAATGAAAAGATCCATTACAAATGCTTGTGTAGGATTCCAGAGCTAACAAGAACTGGGAACTGTTACCACCCTTAGATTTAAAGGGGAAACGGAGAGCATGGTCATTGGAACCCAAACACAGAGGAATATAGCTCTAAGATGGATGCCTAACAGATGATCTGGGCAAAGAGTTGAAACCACAGCGAATCCTAACCTGTGATCCAATAAGTAGTGAGTTTGGGAAAATATGCCCAACTTTTCTTTTTACTCCCTTCCCACTTTCTAATTTTCTTCCAGGGCTTTCCATTGACTATCCCAGATAAAATCTATAAGGCAAGGGGATCTAGTTGAGAAGGTAAAAACCAGTTTTCAGGAACACATCATAGGATGGAGAAGGGTGACGAGTGAATCTGGAGACGTAAGTGGAGAATATCCAACATAATCAATAATAGATTGTTGGTTATAAAATGTTAAATGATGATTTTGAGGCTTGAAAATGTTTAACTCTAACCTAAAGTCAGGAGTCATTTAACCTTTCTGAACAAAAATCCCAGGTGCAAACTAATAAGTTTATGGGGCTCAAAGTCTGGAAATTATTTCTTTTCTAATCTTTTCCAACTACATCGCATTCCACTGTCTTTGTGTTTCTGGTTTTTACCAAGTAGCTAGCTAGCAAGCCTTTGTATTTCAACGATAAGGGAGAGGGGAGAGGCTTTTCTTTTCTTTTTTTTTTTTTTTTTTTTAAGATTTTATTTATTTATTTGACAGAGAGAGATCACAAGTAGGCAGAGAGGCAGGCAGAGAGAGAGAGGAGGAAGCAGGCTCCCTGCTGAGCAGAGAGCCCGATGCGGGACTCGATCCCAGGACCCTGGGATCATGACCTGAGCCAAAGGCAGCGGCCCAACCCACTGAGCCACCCAGGCGCCAGTCTTAATACTTACTAGAGCAACACAGGACAGCAGTCAGAAGAGAGAGTCATTGACACAAGCAGCTTAATGCATGATAAACACTACTGTAATTTTTAAGTTTATCAAACTCTTCATGATGGTTGAGTACAAAAATATTAACTATAATCACGTAATAATCTTCTTTGAAAAAGAAAATTTTGTTTCTGTTTGGTGGAACACAGAACTTCAAAAGAAGCATAGTCTTTACAACTCAACCAATGAATTAAAGGCTATGAAGAGGTAAAAAAGTTTTTATGAGCTAATTTCTTACACTACTTTCTTCCAAAGTCAATATTTAATTTTGTTTGCCTAACTTTTTCGATATCACAGTTCAACTATCTCTGTCTATTGAACAAAAAGATGTTTTGAAATTTGATTTAGATTTCCATTCAACAAATAGAGACATCTAATGTCGATTGAGCATCATTTATGTACTAGACACCATGTAAAATACGTGAGAAATTTGAGAAAAAGTGTCCTCAAGTAATCTTAGAAATTCATTGGAATTTTTTTTTTCCTTTGGAGAATAGGATGGCTATACAGATATCTAAGACACAGGTAATATGATGAGGCTTTAAAAAGGTAAAATCTAAGGAGTCTTATTTTGTGTGTTCTTAATTAATAATGCTTTAACAGTTGTTTTCAGTCTAAAGATGTTTTCATGTTTATTATCTCATTTGTGCTCATAAACATAATGAGTTCATTCCAACATAATTATAATTCTCACTTGTAGAAGAAGAAACTAAGGCTCAGATCAGGGAGGTAATAAGAGGTTGAAACAAGACTGTTTGTTTCTTTGTTTTAATCTACTCACTTAATTCATCATGCCTCTTCTCAAAGGAAAAAAAAAATGACTAGCTGCATCTGTGAGGATGCGAAAACAAGACAGTATAATAAACAGGATGAATTCATCCAAGTCTAAGCCTACCTACATCAGTGCTAAAGGCGGATATGCTAGGTTTTCTAAAATATGGGCCAGTTTCTCTCTCCTATCTGGAGCAAGAAACATCTCCCCTCTCACCTTGCCCAGAATGGGAGCATTAACCATGTGTCGGCACAAATTTCAACAGCAGTGATTACATTTTTGTTTCTGTGTATCCATTAAATGACTGCCATGTTCCCAACCAAGATAGCAGTTCACATATGGCAAAAGAAGTGACCCCCAGCTTTTTATCTGTCTGAGTCTGTTACTCATAAAAGTGCTTGGGGTGCCCTTCCAGGTGGCAAAGCATGTTTGTAAGGACAAGCTCATTTACTGTGAGCAGTCAAGGGCATGAAAGCCCCTGTGCGGAGATTCCCACAGAGATAGTCTCCTTGGCAAAGAAAACGCCTCTCTTCCCCTCCCTCCTCTGCTTCCTGGAAGTGTTGAGGGAAACTGGCATCTGGAAGAGAACTTGAATGCTATCTCCAAGCTCTCTTTGCTGGAGAATACCGCCAGTGGGACTCCTGCCACATTAATTCTAGCCTTTTCTATATAGCCTTTACACTTCCCAAGGCTCTAAGGAGCAATTAGCACCGGCCACTGCCTCAGATGGATTCATTCATAGAGACCTCATTCCTAAACTTGTTTGTTATTATTTGGTCTCCAAAAACACACTTTCTCTCCCTTGATTAAGTACTTGGCAGGAATATAAACTGTATTGCAGTGGATTAATGGCAGATATTAGCTACATTTTTAAAATAAACTTTTATTTGAAATTTATCAAAATACAGAAAGTTTCTCAAATCGTAATAACACCACATAAACACACCATGTACCCACCACCCACGTCAAAAAAAAAAAAAAAAAAAAAAAAAAAAAAAAAGCATTGCGGGCATCCCTTGTTTAATTGTGCTTCACTCTCTGTGTCCTGCAGAGATTGCTTTTCCTTGCAAATTGAAAGTCTGTGGCAACCTTGCCTTGAGCATGTGTATTGGTGCCATTTTGCCGACTGTATTTGCTCACTTTGTGTCTCTCTGCAACATTTTGGTAATTATCTTAATATGCCCAAACCTTTCGTTATTATTATATATGAATCGCTATAATCTCACGGTAAAACTTGAACAGATGAGCTTCTTCTTATGAGTGAGTGATGAAGTGGCGAAGATGCTGTGAAGGAGGTTGAAATGACAAGAAAGATCTAGAAAAGCGCCTACACATGGTTGATAAAACAGCGGTAGGGTTTGAAAGGATTGAATCCAATTTTGAAAGAAGTTATGCCGTGAGTAAACTGCTATCAAATGGCTTCGATTTGAGAAAGGGAGAGCTGATCAATGTGGAAAACGTTGTCCTCTTATTTTAAGAAATTCCCACAGCCACCCCAAGCTTCAGCAACAACCACCCTGATCAGCCGGCAGCCGCCAACACTGAGGCAAAAGAGATTAACACTCGCTGAAAGCTCACATGATGGTTAGAGTTTGGGGCCATAAACTGTTTCTAATTAAGTTATGCATACTGTTTTTTTAGACATACTATTATTGCCACTTAATAGACTACAATATAATGTAAACTTTTTCGATTTATTTATATATTTTATTTTATTATTATTTAAAAATATTTTATATATTTATTTGTCAAAGAGGGAAAGGGTAAGAGCGAGAGAGCACAAGCAGAGGGAGTGGTAGATGCTGGGATCATGACCTGAGCGTAAGGCAGTTGCTTAACCCACTGAGCCACTCAGGTGTCCCTTTATTTATCTGTTTTAGAGGAGGGGACAGGCAGAAGGAGAGGGAGTGAGAGAATCTCAAGCAGACTCTCCACTGAGCAGGGAACCCGATGAAGGAAGGGCTTGATACCATGAAGCCTTGAGATCATGACCTGATCTGAAATCATGAGTTAGACACCCAATCAACTGAGCCATCCAGGCGTCCCATAAACATAACTTTTATATGCACTTAGAAAGCAAGAAACACACTTGACTCTTTATTGTGATGTTTGCTTTACTGCAGCAGTCTAGAACTGACTCCATAATATCTCTGCCATGGGCTAGAAACACTCTTGGAGTTTCTTCCCTGTTACTATACTCCAGGGGTCACCACCATCCTCACTTCTAATTCCATAGGTTAGTTTGGCCTATTTTGACTTTTATACAAGTAGAATGATGCTGTATGTCATCTGTTTCTTCCTTTGCTCATTGTTGTGTTTGCAGGATTCATTCATCTTCTTTTGTGTAGAGCAGTGATTTGTTTATCCATGCTCACTTTGAATGGTAACCCATCATAAACCTTCTTCTGTGTGACTTCAGTTAATTGTATGTATGTAATTATGTTGACTATGTGATTAGGAATAGAACTGGTAGGTTAGAGGATATGTGTATTTTTAGCTTTGGTAGATTCTGCCAAAATTTTTTTCCAAAGTGATCTTACTAAATGACACTTCACATCAGATTGAGAATTCCAGCAGTCTGTGTTCTGTGAGGACTGGGGTCTGGTTAGCCTTTTCTCATGTAAGCCATTCTGTGGGTTGTGTAGTGATAGTTCATTGTGTTTTTAGTTTGTGTTCCTTTATTCATGATAATATCCAATTTTTTCCATATACTTATTGGTATTTATATATTCTCTTTTGTAAATGTCTTTTCATGTCTTTTATTCAATTTTTTTTCCTTGGGTGGTTATTTTTCTGTTATTATGATAGAAGTTCTTTAGATATTTTCGGTATAAGTCCTTGTAGAATATATGTATAATAAACGCCTTCTCCCACTCTGTGTTCTGATTTTTGTTATCGTAATAATTTTTTTTTTTTTTGGTAAGCTGGAGTTTTTCATTCCAAGGTAGTTTATTTTTATTTATTTGTTTATTTATGGTTGGTGCTTTTTAATGTCCACTTTAAGAAATGCTTGCCTATCCAAAGCTATGAAGATGTTCTCTTACACTTTTTTTTTTTTTCTTAGAAAGTGGCAGATGAGGGTTTTCTTTTTTTAGGAAAATCTAGGGGTCAAGCTTCATATTTTTACCACAAGGATTCCCAGTTCGCCAACTCACTTAGCTCTGTCTATGAAATCCAAAACAAAACAACCAAAAAATACCTTTCCCTGCAGCACCTCAGCATAGCTTTTGTTATAAATCAGGGGATTATATACATATTAATCTGTGTCTGAACTTCTTTTCCATTGATCTAGGTAACCCTGCTTCAATAACACATATTCTTAATTTATATGGCATTATATTGTATATTAAGTCTTGATGTCTGATATTATAAGCCTTCCAACTTTATTATTCTTTAAGATTGTCTTGGTTATTCTGGCCTGTTTCATTTTAATAAAGCTTTTGCATCTGCTCATCAAGTTCTACAAATACACACAGATATACATATGCACAAATTCAAAACCTGCTGAAATATTTTATTATTACTGCATTGAATCCATAGCTCAATGGGTACAGAATTAGTATCTTTACATATGGAGTCTCCCAAGTTTTGAAAATGGTAAATATTTCATTTATTGAGGTTTTTATATGTTTCTCTCAGTAAGTGTTTAAATTTCATGGGTAAAATACTCACACATTGTCATTAGATTTATTCCTATGCTATTTCTGTCTTTGCTCTATTTTTATGCTGTTATAAATAGTATCTTTTAAGATGTAATTTCCTGATTTTTAGTTCCTGGTTTAACAGAATACAATTTATTTTTGTATATTGACAAACTCAAAAAAACCCTACTACCTTGAATTAAGTTTAATATAAAATTTCTAGATTATTTTGGATTTTCCTCAAAAATAATGATGTAGTTTGTAAACAAAAGGAAGTTTTATTTCTTCCTTTCATTCCTTATGACTTTTATCAAATATCCCATTTTTGTAACTATTATGGCTCATGAAATATCCTCCTTTATCACCTCGTAATTATCATTATTATAGTTATTACCAGTCTTATCATTGTTGTTGTACTATATACTCTGTTCATTGGAATCTGCCCCCACACTTATTTTTATCACTGCTTTTTATCCTTCCCACATGCCTTTTTTCCTATCTGAGCCAATTTTTCTTCTGCCTGAAAAAAATTCCTCTCAGTATCTGCTCTAGTGTGGGTTTACTGGTGACAAGCTCATTCACATTTTCTATGCCTAAAACTGTCTTTATTTTGTCATGACTTTAAGTTGTTTTACTGTACCATCATGCAGATGAGTAATAGCCTCAATAATAGTACTGATAATAATAGCATTTCCACTGTAGTTTCTGTTGAAATGTTGGATGTCAGTTTGTTGTTGATGTGAAGCCATGCATGTCCCTCCACACCCATCCCCTGCAGTTTGTGAAACTTTCTCTCTGATGGTGGAAATCAGCAGTAATACTTCAACGAAGTGCTTTGGGGGCTGATAATGTTAGTACCTTTCTTCAGTTTGGGGAAATTCTTGCCCATTTCTTTCCAAAGATTGCTTTTGCTCTATTCTTTCACTCCTATACTTCTGGATCTCCAAATACAAACACGTTCAGTTTATACCAGTCCTATTTATCTTTTATGTCCTTTTATATATATTTCCCACTTTTTTTTCATTCATTTATTTATAATTTCTACCTCTGGTGTGGGGCTCAAACTCATGACCCACAGTTCGAGTGGGTCTCTTGACTGAGCAAGCTCTGCTCTGTTGACTGAGCAAGCTAGGCATGCCTATATTATTCATGTTTTTGCTCACCCAGGCTCAGACTGTAAATTTTCAGGCAGCTCATCTTTCATTTGTCTAACCATCTCTCAGATTCTGATACGCCTCATCTATTGAATTTTGAATTTCAATTACTGCAGTTTTTAGGTTTAAAAATTTCATTAGAGGGGCACCTGGGTGGCTCAGTGGGTTAAAGCCTCTGCCTTCAGCTCGGGTCATGATCCCAGGGTCCTGGGATCGAGCCCCATGTTGGGCTTCCTGCTTGGCGGGGAGCCTGCCTCCCCCTCTCTCTCTGCCTGCCTCTCTGCCTACTTGAGATCTCTGTCTGTCAAATAAATAAAAAAAAATAAAAAATAATTTTATTAGATTATCTTTCACCGATTTAAAAAAAAAATTTCCTTCTCTTCAAAATGAATATCCATCACCCCATACATTTTTCTGAGCATACTAATAACAATTATTTTAAAGCCTGTATCTAATTAATGGATTATCTGTTTTTTTTTTCTTAATCTTATTTTTTGGTATGCCTAGTAACTTTCAATTGCATGCAGATAAAATGTGATAAATTGTAGAATTTTAGAAGAGCGTCTTCTTTCTACAGAGATAGTTCATGTTATTTCTTGCAGATCAGCTGGAAAGGGCCAGATAACCTTAATCTAATCAAGGAAAGAATTGATTGGGGTATTTTGCAGTGTTTTTAAGACTGCATCAGCCTCGAGTGCTTTTAAGTTTAGTACTTCTTGTGTTTCAGCAGAAAGCCTGGGATTTTAATGGGCTGGGTCCTGAACTACTTCTCATGTGCTATTACCAAGCATGCCTCCTGATTGGAGACACTCAGGATTTATTGCAAACATTCCAGGCCTTTATGTATAAATAACAATAGTAGTTCAAACACTTTGAAATAAGGAGTCAGTAGCTAAGGTTAGTTCTGTATTGACTATCAAGGTAATGAGAGCAATATGAGTCATTCTATGAAATACATTAACCAGGGGCACCTGGGTGGCTCAGTGGGTTAAAGCCTCTGCCTTCGGCTCAGGTTATGATCCCAGGGTCCTGGTATGGGGCCCTGCATCGAGCTCTCTGCTTGGCAGGGAGCCTGCCTCCCCCTCTCTCTCTGCCTGCCTCTCTGCCTACTTGTGATTTCTGTCTGTCAAATAAATAAATAAAATCTTAAAAAAAAAATGAATGAACCAAAAAACCCTCTAATATGTTAATACTGATTTATAGGATTTATTCATATGGAACTTATTCCATATGAATGGAAGTGGAAAATAATGGAAATTGACCAAAGTTTCAGTGATTATTACAGAAATATAATAATGTAAACTCATGTACTCAGGTAAATTTTCTATAAAATTTAAATAAAAAATCTGAGTTTGTGAAAATTTAGAAATTGGCGTGAATCATGGCATTTTGTGGTTTCAACTTCTATTCCCTCCTTGATTGAAAGGTAGAAGAGTTTTCGGTCAAAACTCACAAGTGAACATGAAATCTGAATTTCATCCAGCTTCTTAAAGTTTCACATGCAGTCTGGGACTAGAATGGAAAATGCAGGAAAAGACATACCATATTGTTGAATCAAATTCACCCAAATGTCAGAAAGTATTTTATAAGTAGGTCATTGATGAATTTTCAAGATCTGCCTTTGTAAATATACTAAGGTGACTAATTATTTCAAATGATTTTAAAATGATATGCAAAGAAGTCAGAGATCATTTGTAGAGAATGAGACTGCATGGCCCAAGGCCCCTCAATTAGCTCTTGAATATGTGAAATTTTAGATTTAGTTGTTATCTCCTGTAAGATTAATAATTGCTTTTCAGATAACAAGAAGCCTTTTATATTGTAGATAATGAGCATTGGTTTTCATCAACACAAAGGCAAGAAGATGAAAAAAGTGGATTGAATTTACCTGAATAGAGTTATTAGATGAGCTAACATGTAGAACTTTCCCAAAATAATGGGAAATGTGTTCTGAAAAAAACATCCTAAGGGTGGTCCCACAGCTCTTCCATATACAACAGACTAAATTCTATCCCTAATGAATAAAGTCCATTTTGGAGTTTACGCTTTTTTTTTTTTTTTTTTTTTTTTTTTTTTAAGGAGCTTGAAGAAGCAAGAAAGGGATGGGTGGCCTGGGAAGAGCACATATCTGAACTGAAATTCTGTTTCACCATTTACAAGCTGTGTGACCTTTGACAAAACATTTATAAACTCTAAGTCTCAGTTTCATCTGTTACAAGATGGAGGTAAAGAGTGACTTTTTTGTATGTTTATTCTATAATTTAGTAAATGAATTTTCAGGACATGATACATAATCATAGTTTAATATGAAAAGAGAGCTTACATTTGATCCTCATAGCTACACTGTTATAAAGATGTTATTGACAGTATTCCACATTTTCAGAGGAAGAAATTAGGCACAGAGATGGCATGCTACATGCCTAAAGTCACACAGTTAATAAGTAATAGAGCCAGGATTTGAATTCAGGCAATCTGGCTTGAGAGTTCATGTTTTATACCACCTTTCTGAATAGACATTCATTAACAATAGAGGTTATATTGATATTGATACTTTTTCATATATTATGAGCATGCTAAAAAAGACACATGAACTAATTGATAGTGACAGAGCATTTGGTTGTTGCGATAAGGGGTCCTTCTGACATTTATGAGAGGAGGTGCTGCTAGCATCCCATTAACCCCTTGGAAGAATGAAGTGATACATTTGGTCATTCTCCCTATGCTAGTTCATTCCTGTACAATAAGTACAATTATTTTTTCTCCTCTTTATCTTACTCTGCTTGCTGTTATATCCTTTCCTGCATTTCAGGGAATTAAAGCTAAAATTAGGATTTGGGTTCAAAAGACAGGACAATATTCTGCATGTTGTTCCTAAGGCTTCAACTTTCTCCCCTTTTCTTCCTTGATCTGTGTATTTTTACCTAACACATGTTTGGAAAACTCAATTTTCTAAGTTTTTCATTGCAGAGCATCTATTCATGAATATGATGTAACCATATGTCAATAGCCTATAAATATAATGCAAATATTGTTTAAAAAATTAATTAGAAATATAACATATATATAAACGTGCAGAAGTTATGATAATATAGCCTGATGAATTTTTATAAACTGAACTTTCTTGGAACAAAAAACCAGATCAAGAAAGAGGACATTACCAGCACTGTCAGACCCCAAATGCTCCATATTTCCCCTCCAATTATTCCTCCCCACCACCCTATAACATTAGAAGTTACTTTGCTTGTATTGATTCTATTTGTATTTTTTAAGATTTTATTTATTTATTTGAGTAAGAGAGAGGAGACAGAACACAAGCAGGGGTAGGGGCAGAGGCAGAAGCAGACTCCCTGCTGAGCAGGGAGCCTGGGCAATATTCTATCCTAGGACCCTGGGATCATGACCTGAGCTGAAGGCAGACACTTAACTGACTGAGCCATCCAGGCACCCACTTGTATTGATTTGATATAAACAGAATCATGTATATTTTCTATTTATACACAATTTCCTTTGTATAGTGTGTGAAGTTTATCTACATGGCTACAGGCAATTGTAGTTTATCCATTATCATTGCATAGAAAATCACTGTGAATACACCCGGTATGTATAGTCATTGGAAGACTTTTGAGTTGTTTCCAGTTTGAAACTACTAAGAATAGTCATGTTATAAACATTGTTTTGCATATATTAAGGAAATATATATACATATATATTTCTGTTGGTTATATGCTTATATGCCCAGGAATAGAAGAATTGCTGGGACATTGGAAGTTTCATTACTTTTAAGATAATTTATTTTGTAGAACACTTTTAGATTTTCAGAAAAATTGAGAAACTAGTGGACAAACTGCTAAAATACCCCACGGTCAATTTCTCCTATTGATAACATTGTATATTATTGTAATATATTTATTACAATTGATGAAACACCATTGATACATTATTATCAACAAAACCCCATGATTTATCTAGCTTTCCTTAGATTTAACCCTATTTTATTTTCCTGTCCCAAGACCCCATCCAGGATTCCACATTACATTTAGTTGTCATACCTACCTATGTTCTTCTTAGCTGTGGCAGTTTCTCAGACTTTCCTTATTTTTGTTGACTGAATTTTAAGGAGTACTGACTAGATGTTTTTGAGAATGTCCTTCTAATGAAATTTTTCTGTTATTTTTCTTTTGATAAGATTGGGGTTATGGGTTATTGGAAGATCTTGAAAATAAGGTGCCATTTTATTGTATCATATGACATGTATATCATATTAACATAATATGACTGTTGATGTGGGCCTTTATCCCATGACTAAGGTGGTATTTGTCAGGTTTCTTCACTGTAAATTTAACCCCTTAATCACCCCCCCACTTTCCAAACTAAACACTTTGGAAGGAGGTCAATTCTTAGTTCATACCTAAAGAGTACAGAGTTATGTTCTCACTCATTGAAGGTAAATTATCTCTTCTCCCAAATATTAATTTATTTGATCATTTATTTATATCAGTACACAGTTGTGAATATTTATTTTACACATATTTATAATGGACTCATTTTTTAAATATGAAAATTATAATATTTCAATATCCACATTTCAATATAAGAATCCCAGACAATGGTATGAAATTCTGTTGGGAGACAGTGCTCCAGGGGTGTTTTGTAATTCTGTATATTTTTCAAGAAAAGACACTAACTTCCTTTTTGTTCTGGATCACATTTTCAGAGATGCTTAGCTATCAAAGAATCATAGAAAATAGAGATAGTGTTTCCCTCCAGAGCTGAGGGCAGATTATTGTTATTATTTTTACTGTCCGATATAAAAGATTTGGGCTCCCTCAGCTCAGGATTGCTCAGATGTGCTGCTAACCCACTGTGAGTGTAGCATCCATCTGGGCTTCTTTGCACTGCCTCTGGAACTTGGTGGGGGCGGGACAAGGTTAACAGGTGCTCATGTTGACTGCTGTGTTGTGAGTAGTAAATTGCTTTGTTTTTGACATAGGAGTCTCATGTCTTATACAAGAATTCATAAAATTGCATTATGCTAACTCATTAGTTTGTGAACAAGGTAAAATCTCAGCCACTCTCAGTTCTTGGTAGCCTCCAACCGAGGACTGTCTTCACATAGGCAAAGTGCTTGCAAACCAGTATGTCTGCTACACTTATCATACTATGTTACAATTTCTGTTTGGCTGTCAGCTCCCCACCTTCCCAGACTGAGGGCAACAGTTCTCAGAATCACTTTCAGGAGCCTCAGCTCTGCCCTGGCTGATGCCCCCATAGTGAGCCCAGTGCCTGTCTGAAGGGCATTGTTTCTCATTGCTCCCAAATCTGCCATTCCCTGGAGGCAGACCACTGCTGAGCAAAGAGAAGGAGTAAAGAAAATGCCTCCCTTTCTCATTCCAAGTTCCACACAATGTAGTATGTGTACTTCAACATGCTTTTTCATTTTTTTGTTTATTTATTTATTTATTTATTTGATAGGCAGAGATCACAAGTAGGCAGAGAGGCAGGCAGAGAGAGAGGAGGAAGCAGGCTCCCCACTGAGCAGAGAGCCCAATGTGGGGCTTGATCCCAGAACCCTGGGATCATGACCTGAGCCGAAGGCAGATGCTTTAACCCACTGAGGCACCCAGGTGCCCCTGATTGTTTATTTTTTAGAGAGACCGTTGGGGGTGGGGAGAAGGAGAAAGAGAATCCTCAAGCAGATTCCCTGCTCAGTGTGGAGCCCAATGTGGGGCTTGATCTGTGGACTCGTAGATCATGACCAGAGCTGAAAGCCAGAGTCAGACAGACATTAAACCAGCTAAGCCACCCAGGTGCAGCAAACCTGCTTCTTTTATTTAATATTCCCTACAAATCCCATATGTATATGCTTCTCTTCTCTGCATTAAGATTTCAAAACTATTTGGAAATAGCCTAAAAATAGTTACCCCATGATGTTTGTATCTCCTCCTTTGTCCAAGGGCTTACTCTGAAAAAGAAAGAGAAGAAAAAGTGTGCAATTTGATTTCAGATGTGGCTTTGTGTATCATTTAGGGTTTTTCTGTTATGAATAGTAAAAACCATGGCTGAAACTGACTTAAGTTACAAAATCAATTTACTTTTTTTAACCTATATGGTACACACACACACACACACACAAAGTCATTTAAGGTTCTGTCCAGTAGCTTAAATATGTACTTAGCTTGTTGTTCTTAACGTCAGTCTCTTTCCAGCCAGGAAAGGGTCGGCTTCATCTCAAAGCTGACAACTCGTGTGGCTTCAAGATGTCTGTAAGCAGCTCCTAGGGCCAGATGCTCTCTCTTTTCCTCCTTTATATTTTGTGAATGAAAGAGAAGTTGTGTTTCCCTATAAGCTCAAAACAAAACTGCAGGCTTAACTTAGTTGTATGTGTCCATCTTGAACCCATCACTTTGATGTGGGCATCCTTTTCAAAAGATCATTCTAGATCATTAAGGGGATGGGACTAATTTCACTCAAACCTTTGGCAGGTACACAATAGGAGATGCATATGCAATGTATACTAAACAGGAAAATATATTTATTATTGTGATAGAAATCACCATGGTTAGGAAGCCAAGAGGCTCAGCTCTGCTACAAACTAGCTGTGAGACTGTGGGTACATTGTTCAAACTTAGTTAAATGATCATAGGTGTGAGTAAGGTTTATAATTCCTGAACTTCTCTTTCTACACACACACACACACACACACACACCCGCCTTTTTTTTTTAACCAGAGCTCACAGTGTTATGTTATATATCAAATGATCTAATAAAAGTAAAAAAAAAGAAAATTAGAAAATAATGAAGTATTATATACATTTTGTCTCTCAATTGGCATTAAAATACCCTCATTTGTCAGATCTATACTTGAATGAGGCCAACTGCTCATAAATTATCCAGTAATCATCAATCACCTTCAAATATTGCAGCATCAAAGTTTTTTTTTATTTTTTCCTGTTGTCCTTCCGATTTTCATGCAATTATCAGATATTTTCTGCTCAGACAGTAAAATCTGTTTCTCAAACTCCAAGGAAATGATTATTTAGAGCTCACCACACACAGAAAGAGACAACATGCTTATGTATGAGATGGATAGAAGGCAGTATCAATCAATATTATAATGCCAGTCATACAGGAGAAAATAAATACTAGGTGATTTGATTACTCTTTCTCCCAAGTATCAAATGCTCTTTAAAGTTTCTTACTGAAATCACTCTTTATCTTTCCCATTAGATAAGGTATCGGTGGCAGCCAAGAAAGTAATGGTTTTGTACGTGGCGTCCGATAAACAGAGCTTAAAAGTTTATTATCAAACATATTGCACGCTGCAATAAAAGTGATCTATGCTCCTGGAGCGTATTCAGCACACAGAAAAATGCTGAAGGGCCAAGATGGGTGTTTGTCAACCCCTTGGAAAAGCAGCTCTTCACAGAAGGAAACATCAGCTTGCCGGAATACATTCTTTCACTCTCAAATACAAAATCAGTTCCAATTGAAAATGCTTTAGAGAACATGCTATGCAAATAGAATGGATTTAGCATTTACCGAATGAATCAAATCTGGGCTCTGTGCAAGGGCCCGGATGTGGATGTACACACTGAAACCTGAAGACTAATTCCATTAATTTCCTAAAAGTTCTTATCTTTGCAGTCCTATGGCATTCTTCTTTTTCAAATTAGAAGTGGCACTCTGGTTGCCAAGGAGGGCATTCTTGTTTAGACATGTGCATTTTTGGCTTGCACAGCGTTTTTTGTTTGTTTGTTTGTTTTGTTTTGTTTTTAAGATTTTTTTGTTATGTATTTATTTGACAGACAGAGATTACAAGTAGGCACAGAGAGAGAGAGGAGAAGGAGGCTCCCCCAGAGCAGAGAGCCCCATGCGGGGCTGATCCCAGGATGCTGGGATCATCACCTGAGCCAAAGGCAGAGGCTTTAACCCACTGAGCCACACAGGCGCCCCTTGCACAGTGTTTTTTAAAAGACCTAATAATAAATATATTAAGAGCTTTTACACTAAAGCTCAAATACGAGTTTCTCTGGAAAAGTCAAAGCTCTGGCTCTCATGGCTCCTTTTCCTCACAAGGTGACAACAGCCTCCCCTCACAGATAGGACCAGAGCCCACGTAGTCTGGGGTTCCTGTGCTTCCTGTGGTTTCCTGATGGGAGGCAAAGGGTCAATGGAGATTTGTCCCTGTGCCCACACCATTGCTTTTTCTACTGGAGAAATATTATTGCTCTGTGCCCATGTTCCAAAGAGGAAAGACATGAGAGAAAATACAAAAGGGAAAGGAGTTGTTTTCTTTGTGGAAATGAAGAATATTTCTATCTGTTTGATAAGTAAATTTATTTTTTTTTTAAGTTGGCACCTTCAGGAAAAAAAGCATAACCTCCAACTTGTTTCTCTAATTTACATCAGCACTGTTGTCCTTAAAGCATCTGAGTTTGTAAACTCTATCCTTATTAAACCAAAATTCATGTGAAATGTGTCCTCCTGCCATATCCTCTGTATATCTTGTATCCCCCCCTTTTAATTCACAGAACTCTCAGTTCCTGGCATGACCTCTTCACCCCTTCACCCTCTTAAAATCACAAGTTTCTTCACTGACAGGTCATGCCCCATTTTCTCTTTGAAGCCTATACCATGTTCATGATGATTGGCAAGTGATGATGAACATGGTGACTTCTCTCCTTTAGGTGACTTACATGTTTAAATTCTTATCTTATCACACCATCATGTTTACAAAGTCTAGAGAAGAAACTCCAGTTGCTGCATGTTTCCTTTCTGCCTTGTGCATACCCAGTATTTTTTTAATTGATTTCCTAATTGATTCTTATTCCAGGAGCAGAGAGCAGAGAACTTGTCAGATCTCCAAGGCTGTGTCGGCAAGTTTAAAACAGTGAAGCCAATTGGTGTAATTCTCTTCCCCTTCCTTCTGTGTGTTTTTTTTTTTTTTTTTTCTCTCCCCTCTTCTCACACAGGCTGAAATAGCATCTAGACACAAATGCATCCTATACCCACATCTTGGACCAATCTGGTAATCACCTGGATCCAAACCTGAATGCATGGTATGAATTTTCTCTTATAATAGACAATACAATGAGTAGTTGAACATGTGTAAACATATAAAGCAACTAGAGAAAAGTGATCCCTAAGGAAACAGACTGCTCAGTATGTTTTGAAAACATTCAGCAGGAAGACAATGCCAAAGGGATTTCACTAGGAAATTCCATTTTATTTCCATGGCTTCTTGAGTAGCTAAAATTTAAATATTTGGGTTTGAGGATTTTACGCTTTGCTATGTGGCTTCTTATGTTTAGTGTCTGCCTTTTTATAGTATGTCAGATAGAAATGGTCAAGTTCATCCTTTAGCAAAGCACACTCAATAATTTTCATCTTTTGCTGGAGGTTTTTGTTCATGAAGAAAGCCTGCAAATCCCATAAAATGAAGTATTTTCAAGAACTCCTAGACCTAGTTTGACTCTTTGATCTGGAGAACAATGTCGTCTTTCTTGCCGTATTTGGATATTTGGGATGATTCCGTTCCTGGTTCCAAACAGGAATAATTGACGTGTACAAAAAAAAAAAAAAAAAGAAAGAAAAAAGAAAAAAAAGCAGCACCATTGTGGACCTCCCAAAAAGTTTGGAGTTTAGGTCCGTGTGGTTTATTTTTATTCTTATTTTACTCAAGCTGGTTTGCCTATTCCATAAGCATATGGACCATATGTGACTGAAGATTGTTAAAAGCTCTTTTAAACAGAAATCCCAGAAAGAAAAAAAAATGAAATTAAACAGAGAGAAAATGAAATTAGCGGTTCTCTGCAATGTGTGTTTAGAGAGAAAGTCTGACAAGAGAGAATTAATGTGCCTAAATTCTTGGTAGATGCAGTGGTACATTCATAACGGGTGGGGTGCAAGAAATAAATTTAAAAACAATGTTACTCTTTCAAAAACACAGCTCCCTAAATGAGAGCCAAGAATACACACAGAGACCCACTGCCTTGTTTTTCTGATAATTGGGCTAGACTTTACATCATCTGGTAGAATGTGGAAATATGCGATTAAAATCATCTGACATTTTTCTTTGTTTCTTAACATATGGAAGATGTGCAGTCCATGAACGTGGATTCAAAAATCCAGAAGCCAAATTTTTATCTAATAGGCCAATAAATCAGTTATTTTTGAGTTTTTGTCTTATGGTCATAGAGGCAAGTCAAGCAACTTAGTAACTTTAGTTCCAGTATATTAAAAGAGGGAAGAAGAATCAATACTTAAGGACTCTGTGAAGATAAATAGCACTCGGCACCGAGTAAGCACTCAGCAAGCGAGTTTTGAAATGGACTTTAGATGTGGAAGCTAATATTTTGTAAATGCTTGTCATTTGAGACAAGTGTTTTTTGTAGCCTTCATTACGTGGTGTGATCAGTAGGCTTGGCGTCAAGCTGCAGACTGAATAAAATAACTCAATGTCACAAAGAAAATTAGAAGGCAGAGGGCAAGTTGGGAATTCTGCAAGGTCATACGAGTAAGGGCAGAACCAGTACAAAAAAATAAACGTTGTTCCTTCAAACTATATCTGGTCTTATCCACCAGTTACGTAAGTGCCCCTAAGTACCAAATAGAAACAAAACAAAACCAAATTCAAAAAACAAAAAAATTACCCACATGAGATGTGTTTGCAATGTACCTTGTTGTCATCTTTGGCCTCACAAACATCTAGACCTCAAAGTAAATTGCTGTGTATCTCTAGGATACTGGGCCCCAAGCTTTATCCTTTGAGAGGCTGGTTATCACAGAGTTCAGAAATGCAAACTCAGAACAGACTGTTGAGGTTAAAACCCATCTTCAACATTGTATTAGTAGTCCTCCTCTATTGCCATGTAATGCTTTTCCATGAATTTTGTGATGGAAAAGGCCACACATTTATTATCTTGCACCTTTTGAGAAGCAGGAGTTCAGGCTCTACCGAGCTGAATCCTCTGCTCATGGTCTCCCAAGGCTACAATCAAGGATTTGTCCGGGCCATGTTGCCATTTGACACCGAGGCTTTTCCCCCAGGCTCTTTCAGGTTGTTGGTGGAATTCATTTCTTTATGGCTATGGCACTGGTGACTTGCTTCTTCTACGTCAGCCAGGAAACCACTTACTTGAGGAAAGTCCCCAGTTCCTTCTTTACGGGCTTTCATTAGATTAAGCTGAGCCTACCTAAAATAATCTCCTTTTTAATTAACTCAATATCAAGTTATGGAGGACCTGAATTAAATAGCTAGTCTTCTTCACCATTGCCATATTCTATTGGTCAGAGACAAGTCACAGGTTCTGGCCACACTCAAGGAAAGAGGGTATATATAGGAGTATAACCCACTGGGAGTCACCTTAAGGTGGATCTGTGCCCATTAACTTCTAAAATATACTTTGGGCAAACTAACATATCAGAAGCATCAATTTCCAAATCTGTGAAAGGAAACTAACAGATGAACCTGCCTCCTAAAACTGCTTTGAGTACTAAATAAAAACATATATTTTGAACACTTCATATAATGACAGCATGTTCATAGAATGAATGCATTAGCTTTGGTTTTCAATGGATGTATTAAGCACAAGATAAACCATTTTAAACAGAGTTTGAGTTGTCTTGAATTATTTTATGTAGGTATACTGGGTATAACAAATTAATACAGTACATAAATGTGTATAGATATGTGTTTATGTATACAAATATATTTTATATGTCTATGTGTGTATATAGACATATGAATTATCATATACACACATATGAACAAATCTCATCAAACCTTTATTCTCGGGTCCTGCCTTAAGAGCAATTATAGGTAGAAGTGTATATTGAATTAATAATTATCTCTGCAACTTCTAAGTGCAAGTTCTTTTAAATAAATGATAAACCTCATGTATAAGATTATGGTAAATAGAAATATTCTCAAACTGTGTTTCATGAAATTCTTATATTATAAGGACTAAGTCATGAGAGGATCACACAGTTAAATAAATTCAGAATGTTTGGGTTTAAGTGGTATTTTAAGACTTTCTTATTTCAGGAAAAACTTCTAAAATGTTGTTGAACAGAGAACCCTCTCTTCCCTTTTTAGGTATCTCTGCAGCTCCTGTTCTTCAAAGGGTCATCCAGGAAATTCTGGTCTAGATGTTCACACCAAAAGGGAGATCCTCAAACACACATCTGTGATGGTGATCACTTTTCCTTTTTAGGTCCTTTTCATTCTTCACAGGATGATTCATTTTTCTTTTAGCACTTACCAGTAGACTCCTGTATGTCAGATTATTATGGACTGAAATTTCACATTTCCTCCAAATTCATATGTTGAGGCCTTAACCCCAACATGACAGTACTTGAAGATGTGGATTTTGGTGAGATGAGGTTATAAAGGTGGTGTTTGTTTGTTTGGTTGGTTGGTTTTGATGTAGTGTTTCAAGATTCATTTTTTTATATATAATACCCAGTGCTCCATGCAATACATGCCCTCCTTAATACCTATCACTGGGCCAAACCATCCCTCCAAGGTTCTGTTTGGTTTAATGGGCTGGGTAAGTGACTTATATATAAGTAGAGATGCCAGAGAGCTTGTTCATACTGTTTCTTCACACACACATGTTGAGGAAAGGCCATGTGAGCACACAGCGTGAACACTGTTGTCTGCAAATCAGGAGGAGAGCTCTTACCAGAATCTGAACATGTTAGAATCCTGATCTCAGATTCCAGTCTCCAGAACTGTGAAAAAATACATTTCTACAAAGATACTTAAGTCACCCAGTCTATGCATTTTATTATGACAGCCCAAGTTGACTAATACATTAATATGTCCCATAAGTCTCCTCACTTCATTTTCATAATACCTCAAGGAAATAAATCATCTAGGCTTCATTTTGTGGAGCCCTAGGAAGGCTAGGACGCTTATCCATGTTCCACAATTAAGAGGAGCCAAGGGTTGAAGTCAATTCTTTCTAATCTTGTGTACTTTCTATCACATCACCGCACTGTTGCATTTCTAAAGAGGAAACCATGATTTTTTGTGACTTAATGTTGAGATATAGCAACAGATAACATGTAAAGATAAAGTATTACCTCTTGCTGGGGGAAAGGGCTTGAAGCAAAATAAGTATCTTGAAATCTTGAATCACCACCAATGTGTGGTTTGATAATAATTTGTTATATAATGAATTCTACTATATAGCCAATAATATTGTGATGAGTTTCTAATAGTATTTCCATATGGATAAGATTAAGTGTGATATCCCTTACAATGATAAGGAAAGATGGGAAAAAATTTAGTTCACTAAGAAAACAAGTCTTCAATTTTCAAAATCACTTTAAAGTATGAAATCTACCATAATAATTTTAAACAAAGGTTTTTGTTTATTTTTAGCTAAGGACTCATGAGAAGGAATATACTTGCATATTTAAAAATAGAAAGTCTACTAATCAATACAAAGAAAGGAGGGGTGCCTGGCTGGCACAGTCAGTAGAGTATCCAACCCTTTAACTCAGGGTTGTGAGTTCAAGGCCCACATTGGGAGTGGAGACTACATGGAAAAAAAAAAAAAAAAAGTTTGAAAAACAATATGAAGAAAAAAGCAGTGGCTTGGACATCTTTAATGGGGAAAACCAAAAATAAAAATATACACACTGATAGGTGTTAACGATGAAGTTATTTCTAAACTTTCTGATATGCTACCTTTCATCTTAGTGAAAATGTCTCTCTCACACTCTTAGGTAAGGAAAATGTGTCACAGACAAACTTCCAGAGGTCTTAGCATGCTGTAAGACTCAGGTGTTCTAAGTACTTTGTAGAAAATAAGGCATGTGACTTCAAATAAAAAGAAAATAATAAAAATGAAAAATAATGAATAATAATGAATAATAAAAATGAAAGAGAAAGATAAAGAAAATGAGATTATTGTGAATAAAACCAGTTCTTACATATTTCACTATCCCCGAATCAGCTGAAACACAGTTGCCCTTCATTAGTTTATGTTACTAACCAAGAGCTGACCAAGATACATATTTTAACTTTTTTATCTCATTGCCCCCTTTCCTCATTCTTTTCTTTGTATGCATCCTTGATGTCCACTTTCATCTAAAATAATCAGAGGGAAAATTAGAGGACGGAGGTAGAAGAACTCAGAATTATTTATTTCAGGCCCTGGATCAACCCCTGAATTTATGTTCGTCCATCTCAGGAACAGACTTGTGTTTCCTGTGATTTTTTCCTCACAATTCACTATATGTCATTATATTTTTAAACATATTTATTTGGTTTATATGGGTGGGGATCAATATGTAGATACTTTAAAGTTATTGAAATGAAAAACTTTAAATGTCTTTTTTGTTGCTATAAGGAGTACCCCAGTTCTTATCCTCTGGATCAGCTCCACCCAACAGAAATTTCTATGATGAGGGAAATATCTACAATTTCTGCACTGATCAATAGGTAGCCACTAGCCACAGGTATTATAAAAAAATAACACACAATTGTAATAACAGAAATTGAGTTCATAAAATTTGTTAGGGTGACTGAGGAGCTGCATTTTACATTTTATTTAAGTTAAATTTAAATAGTCACATGTAGCTAATGGCTACCGTATTGAAAAATGTGGAAAAGTATTTGTAATATACTTCTATTATTACTCTTATCAGTTAGGGTAAGGTTTGTTTCTGAGTCATAGTTGATTTAAAAAGGCAGAAGTTTACAATTTTTCAAGGTCAAAAATTTCAGAGGAAATCTGTTTGAAATGGTATGGAGACAGGATGGTATTGGGGGAGGTTAGAGATCCTTATTCTATATAGCATTTCATTCCACCATATGCAATTCCTACTCCCAAGACCAAGATGATGGAACTCTTCATTTCAGCCAGAGATTAGGTAGAGGCAAAGAACAAAACAGAGCCAAGCGTGATTGCCAAGTAGGAACTTATAAATATGTTTTCTACAACCTGGTCCCAACACTTCTGCTCAGATCCCATTGTCTACAACTAATCTCTAAATTACACTTGATTGCAAGGGACAATTGGGAATGAGTTTTTATTATTCTAAGTAACTACTTACTCATAAAAAGAATATCAGGACTTCTATAATTTTGGAAGGGGGAATGGAGGTTGAAATGACTGTCAGCCTCTTGATCATTTAATAAGAAGAAATATAGACTTGGAAGGAACAGAGGAAAAGATTTATAGAGGGAAAGGTTGGATGCTGGAAAAAAGCAACAGGAAAAAAAAAATTAGCTGTAAAGATGAGGTAATATCACTCAGTGAAACTTCCTGAGATGGCTTCCGTTCTGTATTTGTAAATTTTACAAAGATGAATTTGGAAACAACTAGAAGTAATTGTTTCTTTTGATGCTACTTTTAAAAATTCATGAAGATCCCAATTTTCCCCTCAGATTATACGTTATTGTTTAAAATTCTTCTGTACATGGGCCGTGAGAGCTCGCGTGCACACATGCATAAATACACACACACACACACACACACACACACAAATAGTTTTCAGTTCTGAATTCTTCCAACAGCTACTGCTTTAGTGCTTGAAGGAAAATTTCTATACTTCTACAGAAATCAGAAAGCAGCCAACTTGTAACTTTTTGCAATTTTGGTTAATGCAGAGAAACAAAGGTAGTCCTGACTAAGCTTTGTGTATGTATAGCATTTTTTTTTTTAAACAGTGTCATTTGCTCTGGGATTTTCTGACTGCTTTCAGAATTCTCTAAGCTTGTGCTACTCCAAGTGTGGTCCACTTACTGGAGACTTTCCACAGAATATGAAGAGATAAATAACAGAAACTGTAAGCACTTAGAAACCCGTAGAGTAGCTTGACAAAAGAAAAATCTGTTGAATCAAATAATAAAAATCAGGAGCTTATATTTTGCATGTTTTTTATTTCATTTTCCAGTAACTGTCATTGGATTCTACAAAATTTATGATCTTCGACATACTGGAAATTTGAAAGAAAAAAAAAAAAACCACAAAAACAAAAACAACAACTAGTCATTTTCCTCAGTTACTTACGCTTCCTTTCCCACCTTGAATTTTTGTTATGGAATGGATTTTTCCCAGCAAAGTTTCAACTGCCACAATCAAAAGATAGTTTTTGTTGTTATTTTACAAATGTTAAAATACAGGAAACAAACTGCAAATAATTAAGTACCCAAATACAAACTTTCCTGATTTGTACACAGAAAGCATGGTACCCCCTTGCTCAGGCTCCGTCCCTGCAAAATGTGCCTACGGCCTGGCTGCATTGGTTAACTTGAGCTTTAATCAAAAAATCACAAGGGGAATGGGAAAACCCAGATTTGCAGGCCTATGACTCTTGCACAGGTTATGTGCAGTGTTTTTACACATTCCAATAGTGCTGAGGAAAGAAAACTCCCAGAGCTGGCTACTTGCTAAAAGAAGGGACCTACCAATGCATGTCTAAATTTAAGACCCAGTCACAGCCTTTGGTCCACCGTGGTTGACTCATTCACCCCAATTTAAACATATGTAAGCCATAGAGACCCAGCCTCCCCACAGAGTGCTTCTACATAGACCAAATTTCTCATTATCACTCACAGTTTAGAATTTTCTCACTCAAACCCTAAAATAAAGTTAAAAACAGTACAAGAAGCAAAGCTAGAAACACTTCTAAATATCAGAAAAGCAAAAACACAATTTAAAACATACCATTTCTCTTAAAATGAAAAAAAAATGTCTACATCAATGTACAAGGATAATATATTTAGCTGTTTCACAGTCTTTATAAAATCCCTGTCCTCCAAACTCTTTTTTAGACTGTCTTGATCTGTTTGGGCTTCTATAACAAAAATATAAACTGGGTGGTTTATAAATAACAGACATTTATTTCTCACCATTTTGGAGGCTGGGAAGTCCAAGATCATGGATTCTGTGTCTCAAGACAGTCCACTTCCTAGGAGGTTTTTTTGTTTTGTAGTGTGTGTGTGTGTGTGTGTGTGTGTGTGTGGTGTGGTGTGTGTGTGTGCGCACGCACACGTGTGTGTGTGTGTGTGTGTGTTTAACCTGTAACTTTACCTGGGGAATTATTGGAGGCCTCTCTTGTAAGGATATGAATCCTACCCATGAAGTTTCCATCCTCATCCCCTAATCAGCTCCCCAAAGCCCCATCTCCAAGTACCATTGTATTGGTGACTAGATTTTCAGCTTATGAATTTGGGGGAGACATAAACATTCAATCTGTAGTGCAGATGAAATATACATGGATGAAATTATTTAAAAAGTAAAAAGTAAGAAAAAATAGGAGGGACTCAACTTTTTCATCTTAAATTCAAGTCATTATAGAAATTGTTTCCAATGTATCTCTCCCACCTTTTGTCTGCCCACATGCATGCTGTGCCTTACCTCGGCTACATAGTACCATGCAAGCTCCTCTTGAATGTTTTCTTTCGCATCTGCCTACAGTTCTGATTGAGTTCTGATTGAGTCCTCATTGAGTTTCTTGAGGACAAGAACTTTTTTTATCATCTTAATCCTTGTGTATACAGATAATTGCACAGGGTCTGGCTCATGGAAGGCACTCAATTTTTTTCATTCTCTTTTTCTATTCAAGTGGTCTGACAATTCCTTCTGGGCTTACTGCATTTGCAGAGAACCCCTTCCAGCACCCCTTTTTCCTCCAAATTATTAAAGTAATTAAGTACGTATACACAGACACATGCATGAACAAACTGTATTCATTAGATGTGAGGAAAGCAAAACAAGTTAAAATAGCACCAATTTTCCTTCTCTCTCTTGGTATCAGAATATCCTCATAATTTACCCATGGTTTTCTAAGAAAAGGGTTTTTCTGGCAACAAAGCTGATGTTAATGAACTTATTTGTATTAAGGACACAATGGGTACATATCCATTTTTAGTTGCCTTATTTTGTTCCTAAAGGGAAGTTGCAAGAAAAATGTGTCTTAAAGTATCTTTGAGACTGCAAATTGTTTACCACATCAGGGTTAATTCCCAACTTTTATGGTACTTTAATTCCTATCTTTACACTCTTGTCATTTGATTCAGGTGGCTTTACACTGGTCCATCTCCCCAAAAGCTATTAAACCAGACAAAGGAAACTTATCTCTCCTGTGTTTCATTCCATTCCAAGATGTCGAAAAAGATCAAGACATGCTGCTAATTTTAGCTCAAATATTTTAACTTAAATAGGGAGACACATTTATTAAATCACACCATTCTTCCTGATGAGTCATTTGCACAAGTTAAAAGATTATATTTGATTCATGATATATTCTGAGTTAAATGAGTGTTTGAACACTGACAATTAGTTCGATCTTGGATTTTTCTAATCAATATATTTTTTGAAAGGGAGTGGGTGAGAAAGAAGTTAATTTCTACCAAAAAAAGATCAATTTTAACCCAGCATGAATGAGTAGAATATTCAGTCAACTCTTTATATATTTTTGAAAAACCCATTTTTTATGTCCAGTTCAAATTCTATTTACAATATATAATATTTATTATTTTATATTATTTGAATCACTTCAGTAACTTTCTTTGCTGGATGGCATTTCACAGGACTTTAAATAGAGAGTGTCATTTTACTTTTGGTCATGGGGCGAGGTTAGAAGACACAGTGGTCTCCTAAGCCACATGGCCACCTTAAAGTCAGGGCTCAGAAAAGCTTTGTATTCTGAGTGCCTAACACATAAGAAGCACACAGTAAAATTTAATACATAAAATTGACAGAAAAAAATTTAAGTTTCTAGTTACCTAGTGTCGTACTCACTTCTAGGCAACATCTCATTCTTAAAGTCATATTACCCACTAATAGAAGAAGTGGTTGGGTCTCCCCACACATTCCAGAACATATGAAGATATTGCTATTTTTTGTAATACAATTAAAAATCACAGAGGGTCAAAACCAGAGGCAATAGAACCAGACTGCTTAATTCCAAAGTTTTTTTGCTATCGCCAAGTAGCACTTCATTAATCAGTTTCACTTCTCTGTGCCTCAGTTTTATCTTGAAGAAAGACGGAAAAAATTAATGGCATATCCTTCAGAAGACAGTGGGGATTAAATGGAATGATGCATAGAACATGTGTAGAACAGTGTACGAAGCACTCCCTCCCATGACTACTACTATTACTGTTGCTGCTGTTACTGTTGTGGCTTCACTATCTAAGGAATTTAAAGCTGTTCTTTGCTCTCACATCTATTGGCTGAATGTAACCATTGTTAGCCTGCAATTCTCTACTTCCCAATTCTTAACACAAATTCTATTGTAAGAAACAGTATTCACAAAGCACTCTGAAGGAGATGCATCCTTTTTCAAACTGTGCCTTTTGGAATACTGTGAGTCCATGTTCACTGCATTAGCTCTTCACTCTAAACCACCACCTCCAATCCTCTCCCTTTTGTAGTTGTTGGTATTATTTTTTGAATTCATTTAATAAGACCTTTGGTATGATTCTATTGGAACAACATCTTATTTGAATAGAAACCCTAGGAACAACTACTCAATGTATTCTTTTGTATCCTTAGGTCTTTCTAGAGATTTGCATAACTGAATGACATTTCCTGGTGTTTCATAAAACCATGTGTAGGAATTTTGTTCTAACATTTTATCACTGTTGTAATGAAGAACATTATCATAAACATTGTATTGCACTCTACTATATCAGGTGCTGTGCTAAAGTCTTCACATACTTTCATTTAGTTTGTCCTCATGGCAGCTCTGCAAGGTAGGTAGGAATAACATTGACCTCCTCTTGAATACAATGGAACTGAGGATTAGAGATATAAAGCATCTTGCCTAAGATCTCACAACCAGTAAGTGATGTGGCCAGGATGCAAATTCAACCAGAGTGTACTAATATAAATAGTGCTCTCCCAAAATTCATGTCTAATGGGAAACACAAGATGTAGCCTTATTTGTATTTTCTTTAGTTACTTCCATCAGTATTTTATGCATTTTAGTGTATATTTCTATCGCCTCCTTGGTTAAATTTAGTTTTACATATTTTATTCTTTTGATGCTATTGTAAATGGATTGGAAGAATTAATGTTGTTAAAATGCCCATACACCCAAGCAAGTTATAGAGTCAATGCAATCCTTATCAAAATTTCAATGGCATTTTCAAAGAAGCAGAAAAAAAAAAATGTTTAGAACAACAAAAGACCATGAAGAACCAAAGCAACCTTGACAAAGAACAAAGCTGGAGACATTATACATACAGATTTCAAAGTACATTACAAAGCTACCGTAATCAAAACAATATAATTTTGGCATAAAAACAGACAAATCAATAGAATAGAATAAGGAGCCCAGAAATAAACCCTTATATAAGTGGTCAATTAATCTGCAATAAAGATACCAAAAATACTCAATGGAGAAAGGATAATATCTCCAATAAATGGTGCTGAGAACACTGGATACCCACATGTGAAACAATGGTTTTACACCATACACAAAAATCAATGAACAGGATTAAAGACCTAAAATAATAAACTTCCTAGAAGAAAACATAACATTGGCCTTGGAGATGATTTTTTGTATTTTATGTCAAAGGCAAAGGCAACTAAAGCAAAAATTAAAAAAAAAAAATAAGCTAGTTCTAGAAAACTGAGAGTTGCTGGAGGGGAGATGGGTAGGAGGATGGGCTACATGGGTGATGGGCATTAAGGAGGGCACTTATGATAAGTCTTGGGTGTTGTATGTAAGTGATGAATCACTAAATTCTACTCCTGAAATCAATATTACACTGTATTTTTATTTAAATAAAAAATTGAAATTAAAAAAAAAAAAAAAAAAACAGGGGCACCTGGGTGGCTCAGAGGGTTAAGCCTCTGCCTTCGGCTCAGGTCATGATCTCAGGGTCCTGGGATCGAGTCCCACATCGGGCTCTCTGCTCAGCAGGGAGCCTGCTTCTTCCTCTCTCTCTCTCTGCCTGCCTCTCTACCTGCTTGTGATCTCTGTCTGTCAAATAAATAAATAAAATCTTTATTAAAAAAAAAAAAAAACAAATATAAGCAAACTGGAACACATCAAACTAAAATGCCTCAGCACAACAAGGAAAACCATCAACAAAATAAAAAGGCAAACTGTGAAATGGGAGAAAATATTTGTGAATTATGTATCTGGTAAGAGGTTAATATCCCAAATATACAAGAAACTCATACAACTCAATAGCAAAAAAACAGTCCAATTAAAAATGGGCAAGCGACCTGAATAGGCATATTCAAAAAGACATTCATATACATGAAAAAGTACTCAACATTCCTAATCATCAGGGAAATGCAAATCAAAGTGACAGTGAGAAACCACCTCATACTTGTTAGCAGCTTATTAGCAAAAAGACAAGAGGTAACAAGTGCTGGTGAGAAGGTAGAGAGAAGGGAAGCCTTGTGCTCTGCTGTTAGTGGGAATGTAAACTGGTGCAGCCTCTACAGAAAACACTGCATAGTTTGCTCAGAAAATTAAAAAGAGAACTATTGTGTATTTGATAATCCCACTTCTGGGTATATATACAAAGGAAACAGAATCACTATCTTTTTTTTTTTTTTTTAAAGATTTTATTTATTTATTTGACAGAGAGAGATCACAAGCAGGCAGAGAGGCAGGCAGAGAGAGAGGGGGAAGCAGGCTCCCTGCTGAGCAGAGAGCCCGACGCGGGCCTCGATCCCAGGACCCTGAGATAATGACCTGGGCCGAAGGCAGCGGCTTAACCCACTGAGCCACCCAGGCGCCCCCAGAATCACTATCTTGAAGAGGTATCTGCACCCCATGTCCTTTGTAGATTTATTCACAGTAGCCAAGACATGGAAATACCCAAAGTGTCCATCAACAGATGAATGGATAAAGAAAGTATGATATACATGTGTGTGGGTATATGTACTTTTTAAAAAAGATTTCTTATGTATTTGAGAGAGAGAGAGTCATCGAGAGAGAGAACACAAGCTGGGGCCGGGGGAGTGAGCTGCAGAGGTAAAGGGAGAAGCAGACTCCCTGCTGAGCAGGGACCCTGATGCAGGACTTGATCCCAGGACCCTAGGATCATGATCTGACCTGAAGGCAGATGCTTAATGAACTGAGGCACCTGGGTGTCCCTACTTTTGTGCGCGCGCGCGCACACACACACACACACACATACACACACATATCTATATATGTACATACACATGTACATAAATACACATGTATACACACCTATATATGTATATGCACAAGTATAACCACACAGATACACAGAGGATGGAATGTTATTCAGCTGTAAAAAAAGAAGGGATTCCTGGCATTTGTGACAACATGGTTGAACATAGAAGACATCGTGCTAAGAACAATATGCCAGGTAGAAAGACAAATATAGAATGGTATCAAATATCTGTAGAATCTACAAAGAAATAAAATTCATATTAAAAGAGAATAGAATGGTGGTTGTCAGGGGCTGAGGGTGGAGGAAATTGAGAAAGTTATAAACTTTCAGTTATAAGATGAATAAGGTCAGAAGGGTTAATGTATTAATATGGCGATTATAATTGATAATATTGTATAATTGAAATTTGCTAAGAGTAGAATTTAAATTATCTCATCAAAATAAAAATAAATGATATATGAGATGACAAATACATTAATTAACATAATTATGGGAACTTTTTTTACGTTATATATGTACGTTATATATATCAAGTCATCATGTATATTTAAAAATTAAAATTGTGTGAATTATACCTCAATAAAGTTGGAAAGAATAAAAAAGAAAGAGAGAGAGAGAGAGAGAATGTGGCCTTATTTGGAGCTAGGGTCTTTGTAGATGTAGCCAAGATGATGTCGTATCAGGTTAAGGTGTGTCCTAATCCAATGACCAGTGTCCTTATAAAGAACAAACAGCAACACAAGGACATGTACAGAAAGATGATGGCCATGTGAAAACAGAAGCTGAAGAGAGGAGTGAGGGAACATCAAGCCTGGGAATGCCAAGGATGGCTGGCAGCCACCAGCAGCTAGGAGAGGCAAGGAAGGATTCATTCCCAGAGATTTCAGAGCAAACATGGCCCTGATCACACTTTATCTTCAGACTTCTGGTTTGAATAAATTCCTATGGTTTTAAGCCAACCAGTTCTGGTAGTTTGTTATAGCAGCCCTAGCAAATTAATGCATAAGTTTATAGATAAATAAGCATTTTTAATTATAAAAATTTCCACTATAGGGGTAATTACATCTATGTGTCCTGTCAAATATATTTTGCTGATTTGAGAATTGCAATCATTCTACTTGCTCAATCCAGAAGCTAATAATAGCTACATTGTTTTATCCAATAAGTAAATACTGAGTATTTATTATCTACAAAGCATGTATCCATTAGGCACTGATGATATAAAGATGACTGAGACACTGAGGATTCCTGACCTCAGGGAGTTTAATATCAGAGTGAAGAAAGAAAGATCTGGAATATTGGAGTATATGTAGAAATGAGATCTATTTTGCATTATAAGCAATCTGTTTTGTATTCTTCCATGGACACTGTAAAACCAAGATGATAATTATGACAAAGAAAAAAAAAATAGTTATGTTCCGTTGAATCTCCACGGATTAGTGAGACCCAAACAACAGATAGTGTAGTGCATTGATTCCTTTTTCATTTTCAAAACCTCACACACATACTTCCAAAGACAGTGCCTTTTTTTTTCCCCTAATACTGATGCACAGCATTAGCTTTCCCTTTTAAGGAGATGGAGTCCTGCCGTCCACTGTTCTTTCTATGGTAAACAAAATGAGAATAAATCCTACAGTAGTTAGGGCTCCGTTTTTAAGGGACTCATTAAAAATAAACAGTAGAGTACAAGCAATTACTGTTAACAAACACAGGCATAAAAACCACAAATAAAGGGCCATTAACAGGGAAAAATAATTACTCAATCTTTCCTCCAGATGCTTTTGTCAGTTTCATTTGCTGACACTGACTAACAATTTCGTGAGAGGTTGTTGTAGCCTGCAGTTTGTCCATTCAGTATTTGCCTTTTGTGTGCCTCACAAGCAAAGAAAAATGATCAGGAATGTCAGTGAATTCTCACAAACTATTTAAAATGTGATGCTTGTATCTCTCTTTGTCTTTCTTTCTTTGGTGAGTTTTGCCAGGATTTATATTACTTGTGAGTAGAAAGTGATGGTGCAAAATCTTATATCATTATGCTAGTTGTTTTATGAATGAATATAAAAGGAAGGTAAGACAAACTTTCTTCCTTTTTAAGGATAGGGAATTTAATAGAAGAGGGATTTAAGTATGGAGAAGAACACAGAAAATAATATGTGAGATATATTTTGTCACCAGAGAGAATATCTTTGCAATTGTTTATCCTGATATATTTTGTAATTAAGCCTCACTCCATCTGTGTGTGTGTGTGTGTGTGTGTGTGTGTGTGTGTGTGTGTCTTTGAGGAAGAAAAAGAAAGAGGCAATATATTCATGTTAATACATTTCTAAGTCTCTGGAAAAAACAAACAATATGAAGTTAATTTTCAGGTTCATTTGATCAGTTCAGCAAATCAAGGTCATGTAGATTTCACAGAATACATTATTACTAAAGGTTTGTACTAATAAGCTCAGGGTTCAACCTGCCAATCCCTGCATTAAAATCACCTCCACCATTGCCACATTACACAGTGGAACATCCTGTAAAAATCCAACTCTTGCACAAGATCCTGAGTGATACTATCTTGAGTGTTCCCAAGAATTGGCTGGTAAAATCCCATCAACCATGACGTTCACGATTCATTTATGAAAAAAAATGCCAAGAATTGTGATAAAAGTAATAAATAAAGCATACGTACTTCTAGCAAGCTGCTCATCACACACCAGGTTTCAGCATCTGCCTTTCCTTGTTCATGTGACTCCCACCAGTCATGAAATGCATGTGGAAAAATGAAACAACTTACACAGAGTAATAAGCCTTTTTCTCAGTATCCAGACAACACATCTCAATGGAGTTTGGAAAGAGCATTTCATGAATTGTTCAGTGACCTCAGCTTTGCTCTTAACTTATCGATGTGGTCTTGAGCATAGCGCACATTGCCTTTCAGCCCTGAATACTCTCTCCAGGATGAGGGAATTCAACAGAGTGATCTTCAACTTCTTTCCAAGCCAGACATTTTATGGGACTTGAGACGTCAACATAAACCTGGTTAAGGCTTCAACATAGTCCTCCACCCACCTCTTGACCTCCTGTTAATGGCTAAGAACCTATTTATGGAGAGAGAGCTGGAGTCTAATCATCTCTTCCCTCGGGCTGCAACTGCTGGGAGAAACAGCTGGATGAATAAATCTATATATGACTCAAACTAAATGTTTATACAGAAAAATGCATGTCACCTTATATGCCACTTTGACTTAAATCCACAGTATAGGATACCTGGAGTTTTTAAAAAGAAAAAATATACTTTGCACATGGTTCTATGGAAGAGGTCTCTGCACAGTCAAATAAATACCAGCACTACCTTGTCTCAACACTTTAGCCACCTTATCATTGTATGATTTTTGTCAGATATTTTCCATGGTAGTATGGAAAAAAGAGCAGAAATAGATTTTAATCCTGCCTGAGTTTTTACTGTCTCTATGACTTTGAAGAAATTGTTCTCCCATATCTTCATCTGCATGTCAGGAATTATAGTACATATTTCATAGAAAGTGATCAAATTAGAGATGGTTGGATATGACTTAGAAGTATCAGACCCTCAGTAAATGACAGCTCTTCTTGGTAGTCTGGGTCTCCGATGTGGTTAGAAAAATGTTGCTCAAAGATCATGTGTTTCAGTCACAGGACATGCCAGAGATTTATTCTTTGTAGCCACAAAATCATTACCTTAAAGTGTCTGGTATATCAGGCTATTCTTTTCAACATCATTAAGTTATCATCTGCTGAACAAGAAACTTGAGCATATTTTACTTTGGAATATTGGTATATAAAATAGTCTAGAAATTTCCTCTAAGCAGGGCTTGTACCATATTCAAAACTAAATCCTAGTCCATGTGCATATGATGAGAGAATTTAGAATCTGATGAAAATGAAAACAAAAATCTTTCAACCTAAAAATAATGGAAATCAAGTTGGTAAATTAGTTGAGAGAAGAGAGGATATAACAATTTGACTCAATTCTTGTCCCATTATAACTGCCCAATCATAGGAAGGCAGACTATATGGCTAAGAACAGATACTCTTTGATAAATGATATTCAGTATTTTAACAGGTATGAGTTTTCTTGAATGCTTCCATTGAGTTGAATTTGACAGGTTATTAAAAGGGGAGGTGATCTTCCATGTCCAGAATTAAAAGAAAGAGAAAGAGAGAAAGAAAGAGAGAGAGAGGCAGAAACAGAGACAGAGAGAGAAAGAGAAGACATCCAACAAAATGTAAAATCCATACTACCATGGGATTCAGAAGTAATCTTTATATTGAAACTGTGACTATTACATAAACTTAGAGAAACGTTATTCAAGGAACACTGTGCATTTGTTCAGCAGGATTTCAGTGAAATGAACAATTCACTGAGCCTAAAATCTTTTGGAAACAAGAAATCATCAGCCTGTCATTTCCACTTAGAGTTTTCAGTTCTGTAGCTATATCACCTGTAGTAGTTCACTAAAAACAGTTTTTAAAATTCTTTTCACTATTATCCTTAACACACGGGCAGAATTGTAATCAGTATCTTTTTCCTCAATTATTAGGCATAACGACATAACTAGTAAAATTATTTTAAAAGTTACTTAAGAGTCTTTTTCTTAAGAAGAATTGCAAGTTAATCTTCTAAAGAGGCAATTATTCAGAGCAGAGGCCAGAGAGAAAAATAGTCATCTATGTCTTACAGATCCTCTGGCCATTGCTAGAGTTCTAAGAGATACTTGGTATATCCTCAGTAGGTCTCCTTCAGCCTAAACTTAAATTTTATATCATTTTCTCAGCAACCAGATGGTTCTTTAATCAGTCCAAGAGCCAATGTCTTTATCTGAATGCTGTTGGGAACATGGATAGTCAGCAACTGACTCATGTGGCTCTGTCCACATTAATAAAGAAATAAAAGTATAAGAATAAATTGATTTGACCAGGAAGTACGAAAAGAAAGAGAGCTATAGCTACTCTTGCATCAGGTAACTTAAAGGGCCAATTCTGGAAGTGTCAAACTTTGCTTCCACCTACATCCTAGGACAACCACTGTCTAGGAATACACCTGACTGCTAGGAGAATGGAATAGGTAGGACAGTTATTCCCTAGGAGAAGGAAAAAACAGATTGGTGCACTTCTAACTGGTCTCTGGCAGCATTGTGTTCTTGTTATGTCTTTTATTCAAAACAATCACTGACTGCTGATGCCAAAGATCCAATACTGAACTGAACCACCCAATTCTTTCCTTTGCTAAGAACTCAAAGAGAAAAGGTATAAAAACTCTGTATGAATGTTCTCAGATACCTCAGTTTCACGAACATGTAAAATTTCATAACATTTGACAAGTTTCAAAAAAAAAATACCATCCTCTGGAATGATAAATACTTCATTAAAATAGAAAGGGCAGCTTAACTATTAAATATAGAAAGAACTGAATCTTATAATAAAAAGCAGTCCTTGAAATTAAATATACCTGTTTTTATAGAAAAGTCACTCTTTGTTTTTATTTGTTGTGGACTGAGGATACTTTATCATAGCAAAATTTACCATTGGAATCAACACTGCAGAACCCCTCCTGTGACAGGGAAAAAACACTGTCTCCCCAGGAGCTCACTGTATTTTTAGGCATCTCACTTAAGTTTTTCTTTATAGTTAACTGGTGAAGTATAACTCTCAGTAGAGCATTTGATCAATCTAAATAAAACATAGGCTTTGACCATGCAACAGCTTTCTAGAAACACAGTGATTCTCTGAGAGAGCCCTTTTACTCTCTTACCATAGGGAATCAGTTATGATGTCCTTTAGACCTTATGTTTTTGGCATAATTTTTTTGTGAATTATGTCCAGTCATATTGCCTTATGGTTAAAAAAAAAGGTGACCTGTAATATTTCTTCTTTGAGTTATTCATTGAGACAAACCTTGTTGTGAAGTTCATGATTAATATTTATGAACATTCCATGATGCTTAAAAAGGAAATTGGAATATACCAATGTTCAAAAATACACACTTTTTTCACCTCTAATCTATACTACCTTTGGAGAATTTTACTCCCCTGCTTTTTTGATGTTGAATTTAGTCCCATGACTTACTTTGGCTAAAAGTGTGTAGAGTATGCATACCCTTATTTTTGAATTGGGGGCCAACCTGGCTTATTTGGTCAATGGAATGTAGGTGGAAATGATAGTGCACAAGTTAGAACATTAAGCCTTAATAAGTATTAGTTTCTATTTGCCACTTTGGCTACTACCATTGCCATGAAAAAAGCATGCTGAGCAGCCTGTGGGTCCAAAGAGACTAAGAGACATATGAAACAGACCTGACTCCAGATTCTTCTTCTTTTTTTTTTTTCGTTTTATTTTAGTTCTTTTCAGTGTTCCGCAGTGCTCCATGTAATATGTGCCCTCCATAATACACACCACCAGGCAAAACCAACTCCCACTCTCCTCCCCTCCAAAATCTTCAGTTTGTTTCTCAGAGTCCACAGTCTCTCACAGTTTTTCTCCCCCTCCGATTTCCCCCAACTCACTTCTCCTCTCCATCTCCCAATGTCCTCCATGTTATTCCTTATTCTCCACAAGTAAGTGAAACCATAAAATACTAGACTCTCTATGTTTGACTTATTTCACTCAGCATAATCTCTTCCAATCCTGTCTCTGTTGATACAAAAGTTGGGTGCTCATCCTTTCTGATGGCTGCATAATATTCCATTGTATATATAGACCATATCTTCTTTATCTATTTGTCCATTGAAGGGCATCTTGGCTCCTTCCACAGTTTGGTGACTGTGGACATTGCTGCTAAGAACATTGGAGTACATATAGCCTTTCTTTTCACTATATTAGTATCTTTGGGGTAAATACCCAGTAGTGCAATTGCAGGATCATAAGGAAGCTCTATTTTTAATTTCTTAAGGAATCTCCACACTGTTTTCTGAAGTGGCTGCACCAATCTGTATTCCCACCAATTGACTCAAGATTCTAATCTCAATTAAGCTTACCCTAAATTTGCTGACCCCCAACCAACCTACAGATGTATAAAATGAGTACAGGTAAGATTAACACAATCATTCCATGTGATCTGAAGATATATGAAATAAATGTTTATTTTTATATGGTTGTGAGATTTTGAACTGTTTGTTAGCCATTAGCAGCTGGCTGATACAGTGTCAGAATGCTCTATTTGTGGAGTACAAAGTTTTTCACATATATTAAATGAAATATGCTAATATGATACTCAGATTTTTTAATTATCCTCATCTATTTGATCTGTAAGGGCTCAGAAAGGTATATCAAGATTTTACATAAAGCTATTTTCATATTTCTAATAGTTTTGCACTATGCATTTTTATGCCCAAATATAATCTTTTAAAGGTGTTTCAAAGATTTTGGCCAATTTTAATTCTGTAAGAATCTCCCTAGAGAGAGATCATAAAATTATTATCCAAAATTCCCTTCAATGTTAATTGTATTTTAACAGTGATTTTTGAAACATGAGGACTGTAAGTAAAGGATACACCTGAAATAATGTAATTTCACAGACTCTGGAAGGCAGATGGAGGATTTATTTTGAAAATAATGTCTTTCAATAGAGATCTCAAGTAATATTAAATATGTGACCACTTAGCTTACCTTTTGGGATAGTCGTGATAATGAAATCTGGAGACATATGTGAAATGGGATAGCTTAGGAAGGATAAATTCCTTTAGTGGGTAAAATGAAATTCAATTTAGTGAAGTATATATTGGAAATGTGGGTTTTATTTATTTATTTATTTATTTATTTATTTATTAATACGGGCATTAACAGAGGATGGCTGTTTTGTTTTTCACATAGGTGTCTATCTATTTTTGCTTTGTGTATATTTCATTGTGGCACTATACATTAGGAAGGGAACTGTCCTTGTAATAAAAACTGAAATTCAGTGCTACCAATTTGTTTTCCTAGCTGGAATTTTCTCTTTAGATCTGAGTCTTATTATTTAATGCAAGTTTTCAAACATTTAAAGTAGATATATATTCATTTTCTTCTGAACTTCTGGCTTAAATATTTGAGTATATCTGTTTGGCGTCTTGAAATGTTTTCTGGCTCCTTGATTTGTAATAAGCACAACTTTGAGAATAGCTAAGACACTCTACATGAATAATATTTTTTTAAATTTCATACAATTACCACAGTTTTTACCTAATTGAATTTTGGTTGGGATTTGTTTTAGCTTCAAGTTATGTAAACATCCAATATTTGTTTATAATGGAAAAGCATTATTAAAGCACTCAATCATGTAATTATATTTTAGCACTGGAAATATAGGTATTAGATTACTGTGACCCAAAATGGGAACACAAATTTGACTGTGGTTCTTATAAATAGCGTATTTCTCTTGTTTTAGATGCAGAGAAATGTCAGGAGTCAATGTTTATGACTATGTAAAACTCTAGTTAACCATTACCCTTACCTGAGAAAATCAAGTTTATCTTACTTATTAGCAAGTTAACAGCCTTTTAAAAAATATTCTCATGCAATAATATATTAAAATTTAATAATTCTTATTTCTAGATTTATAGTTCTTATTTAAATATAATGGGATGATTTTCCAGTGGAGTTCCTTATGTGATATGCAGCTCTTTAGCATAGTAGCAATAATGTGGGATACTTGCATGAACATTTAGAGTTGCTGAAGTACACCTTGTGCTTGCCAAGTTGTAGGTATTTCTAGAAAACTAGATGACTACCCAATTAAAGGTACTACTCTTTGTCCTTTTTTAAGGCAGAAGATATAGAATAACCCTAGACCCAAATTTCTCCATGATCTGTGTCCAAAACTGTTGGGTCGGAGAGTTCTTTGATCACTACAGCTTGTGAAATCTGAGGCTTCTTCAGCACAATCGGATTAATTACCTGTCCTAGTTGTAGCTATGTACTGGCAAATAATGGGGTTCCCCTCAGTGAAATGCAGGATTCAGTCAATGGATTGGCTAAAACTATACTTTTGAAAATCACAGGTTTTAATCCTAAATTAAACATGGACAGTGAGAAATCTTAGTATGTCAAATAATTGAGCTTTGCATTTTGACAAGTCTTGGTTCACTTTTGGAATTGGGTTTTAAGTGTTGAAATTATCATTCATCAGACAGCATTATTATCTTAAATATAGAATGAAATTTCTCAAAATAATAGAAAAAACGGAAAGCAAATTTGGACACTTTTAGGCCTGTCCCATGAAAATCTGCCAAGCTTATCATACGTGCATGTCATACATACAGTCTACTTGGATGATTCATGTTTAAGCTTTGTGTTGAAAATGATGGTGTCTCAAGAAGGAAGAAGCCTATATCCCCCTTGGAGGCAGTCTCTGCTAATCATGAATGCCCATAGCAATATTGGGATTTGCATAAGTGAGAGAGAAACTTTTGCTGGTTAGATTATTTGCAAATGTAGGAGAGGTTCACAGTAATTCCTCCCACCTAGCATCTCCCATGTATAGATGCATGCCAACTATAAGAGACAATGCAAGGAGATTCCTTGTGCATTTTACCATTAACTCAGTGATATCATTTTGCTGGAGTGTAGTGTAATACTACAAAGAGGACCCTGGTATCCATATAATCTACCAACAGCATTAAATTCAACAGTTTTACTTTTGTGTGTGTGCATGTGTTTAGTTGTACGCATTTTATCATATGTGTAGACTCATGTCACCGCAATCACAGTCAAGATTCAGAATAGTTCCATCACCTAATGTTGTCCTTTTTATGACATACTCTTCTATACTTTCCTAATTTTGCCCCTAATCTCTGAAAACCACTAATTTGTTCTCCATCTTGAAGTTTTGTTATTTTTGTTAAAGATTTTGTATATTTATCTGAGAGGGAAAGAGCCTGAGAGAGCACAAGCAGGGGGAGCAGGAGAGAAAGAGTGTCCTGGGATCATGACCTGAGCTGAAGGCAGATGCTTAACTGACTGAACCACCAGGTGCCCCTGAAGTTTTGTTATTTTTAAGGACATTTTATAAATGGAATCATACAGTGCATAACCTTTTGGAAGTGGTATTTTTTGCTTAACTTAATTCTCTAGAAATAGATCCACATTGTTGTGTATATCTACAGATCCCCCCCTTTTTTCCCCCATGCTTAGAAATATCCCACAGTAAGACTATACCAGGTTTAACCATTAATCCACCGAAGGGCATTTGATTGTTTCCAGTTTAAGACTATTCTAAATTTAAGACTCTTCATACAGATTCTTGTGTGAACATAGGTGCTCATTTTGCCAAAAGAAATGGCCAGGATTGCAATTGGTAAGACAGTAGTAGTTGAATGTTTAGTTTTTTTAAGGAAAATGCAAAAGTTTTTCAGAATGTTTGTATCATTCTACTTGTCAATCAGAAACGAGTGACACATTCTTTGCATTCTGACCAGGACTTGATGTTATCATTTTTTTTTTTATTTTTATAATCCTGATAAGTATGTAGTGGTATCTCATTGTGGTTTTAATTTGCATTTCCCTGATGGCTAATGACATAGAACACTTCATATGCTTATTTGCCATCTGTAGGTCCTTTTCAGTAAAATGTTCGTTACTATTGGCTTTTGAGAGTTGTTTACATACTTTACACATTAAACTTTTGGTGGATATATGGTTTGCAAATATTCCCTACCAATCTATAGATTGTTTTTTCATCTTTAAGCTTTTGCAGACCAAGTGTTTTTAATCTTGATGAGATCAAATTTATCAAACTTTTCATTCATGAGTTGTGTTTTTGGTGTCAAATCTAAGAACTCATTCCCTACCTTTTGCTGAAATACTTTCTTTTTTTTTTTTCTTTTTTTCCATTTTATTTATTTTCAGAAAAACAGTATTCATTATTTTTTCACCACACCCAGTGCTCCATGCAAGCCGTGCCCTCTATAATACCCACCACTTGGTACCCCAACCACCCACCCCCCCGCCACTTCAAACCCCTCAGACTGTTTTACAGAATCCATAGTCTCTCATGGTTCGCTGAAATACTTTCTAAAATTTTTTTCCTAAATATTTTATAGTTTTATACTTTATATTTAAGTCCATGATCCATTTTGAATTATTTTCTGCACAAGGCATGGGATTTTGGTCAAGGTTCATTTTTTAAACTTATGAATGTCTGGTTGCTCCAATACGTTTGTTGATAAAGCTCTATTTTTTAAAGTGAACTGCTTTTGCATTTTTTTCAAATCAGTCGAGCATATTTGTGTGATACTATATCTGAATTCTGTATTCTGTTCCAGTTACCCATTTGTCCTGCCAACAGTAGCATACTCTATTGATCACTCTAGCTATATAATAAGCCTTCACATCAGGTAGAGGGATTCCTCCCACTTTATTCTTACTTGGCAAGATTGTTTTTGCTACTTCAGGGTCTGTTCCTTTCTATATGTATTTTTGAATAAGCTTGTCTATTTCTATAAAAATTCATGCTGGAATTCAGAAGGAATTTTATTAAACCTAGAGACAAATGAGGGAAGAATAGACATTTTTACTATGTTGACTTTTCCAATTCATAAACAGTATGTTTCTCCATTTATTTAGGTCTTCTTTGATTTCTTCCATCAGTGGTTTTGTCATTTTCAGCATATAGATCCTGTACATGTTTTGCCAAATACAAATTTCAATATTTCATTTTCTTTGGAGAGATGTATATGTTATTCTGTTTTTCATTTTGGTTTCCACATGTACATTATTAGCGTACATAAGTATGATTGATTTTTGCACATTAGTCTTGTGCCCTGCAAACTTGCTGAACTCACGTATTAGGTCTAGAAGGTATTTTTGTTCAGTCCTTGGAAATGATTATTTTTGTGCACAAGTAGTTCATTTGCCAAGAAAGACACTTAATTCTTCCTTTTCAATATATCACTTACTTGTTTTTCTTTTTTATCAAAGTGGTTGGAATTTTCAATACTATGTTGAATAATACTAGTGAGACCAGACATTCTTTCATTGTGCCTTATGTTAGAGAATAGTCTGCCTTTCCCCATCAACTATGATGATAGGTCTAGGTGGTTAATACATGCTTTTTATCAAATTAAGGCAATACTTCTCTATTGTTAATGTTCTCAGTGTTTTTATCATGTTTAGGTTTGGAACTTTAGCAGTGGATAAGATCATTGAGTTTTCTTCTTTAACTTGTTGATATGATGAAATACATTGATTGGATTTTGGATCTCATTGGATCTCAAATCAGCCTTGAATATTTGGAATAAATCCTGCTTGGTCATACTGTGTAATTCTTTTTATACACTGTTGGATTCAGTTTGTTATTTTTTCCATGAATTTTTGTTTCTAAATTGATGAAAGATATTTATCTATAGTTTCCATTTCTTTGTACTATTTTTATTTGTTTGTTTGTTTAGTAGTAAGGTAACAATGGCTTTATAAAATCAACTGGGAAATGTTCCTTGTTGTTATATTTTCTGGAAGAGATTTTATAAAATTTGTAGCAATTCTTTACATTTATGTAGAATTTGTTTATAAAAATATCTGAGCTTAGAGATTAATTTTTGAAGAGACTTTTTTTAAAATTTATTTTATAGGGTGAGAAAGGGAGAGAGAGAGAATGCACACACAAACATGCAGGGGGTACGGGGAGGGGAAGGAAAGGGAGAGAGAGTCTTAAGCAGACTCCTTACTGAGCCTGGAGCCCTAGGCAGGGCTCTCTCTCAGGACCCTGAGATCACTACCAGAACTGAAACTAAACCAAACCAAACCAAAACAAACAAACAAACAAGCAAACAAAAAAGAGACTATGCCTCCTGGGTCCCCATAATTTTTTAGAAGACTTTTATGTATTCCCCCTTAGGACCGTCTTTGCTGTATCCCATAGGTTTTGGATTGAAGTGTCTTCATTCTCATTGATTCCCACGATTTGTTTAAATTCTTCTTGTATCATTCTTCTTGTATCTCCTGGTTGATCCAAACATTCTTAAGCAAGGTGGTCTTTAGCTTCCAGGTGTTTGAATTCCTTCTAAACTTTTTTTTTTTTTTTTTTTTTTTTTTTTTTTTTTTTGTGGTTGAGTTCCAGTTTCAAAGCATTGTGGTCTGAGAATATGCAGGGAATAATCTCAATCTTTTGGTGTCATTTGAGTCCTGAGTTGTGATTCAGTATGTGGTCTATTCTGGAGAAAGTTCCATGTGCACTCGAGAAGAATGAGTATTCTGTTGTTTTAGGGTGAAATGTTCTGTATATATCTGTGTGGTCCATCTGGTCCAATGTGTCATTCAATGCTCTTGCTTCTTTATTGATTTTCTGCTTGGATGATCTGTCTATTACTGAGAATGGTGTGTTAAGATCCCCTACTATTAATGTATTCATATGAATATGACTCCTTATCTCGATTAACAGTTGTCTTATGTAATTGGCTGCTCCCATAGTGGGGACATAAATATTTACAATCATTAGATCTTCCTGGTGGATAGACCTTTAAGAATCATGCAGTGTCCTTCTTTATCTCTGACTATAGTCTTTAGTTTAAAATCTAATTTATCTGATATGAGAATTGTTTCCCCAGCCTTCTTTTGAGGCCCATTGGCATAAAAGATGCATCTCCATCCCTTCACTTTCAGTCTCAGTGTATCCTTAGGTTCCAAACTGGTCTCTTGTAGACAACATATGGACAGGTCCTGTAGTTTTATCCAATCTGCAATCCTGTGCCATTTTATGGGACTTTTAATTATAATTCAATTTCTAGAAGATTCTAGGGCTATTCAGATTATGTAAATCATCTTGTTTACATTTTGGTACTTTGTGGATTTCAAAGAATTAATCCATTTCTCCTAAGTTGTCAAATTTATAAGTGTAAAATTACTTTAACATTCTCTTGTTATCTTTTTAATGGCTGTGGTATCTGAAGTACTACACCTTTCACATTCCTAATATTGATGATTTATACCTTATTTCAATTTGTTTACTTCAGTTTTACTAGAAGTTTGGCAGTATAATCAATGTTTTTTGTTTTATCAATTTTCTTTATTGTTTTCCTTTTAATTTCATTTTTTCTGATATTTGTCATTACTTTGTTCTGTTTATATTGTGTTTATAGTGTTCTTTTATTTATTTATTTTTCTTTTATGTTAGGGACATAGATCATTGAATTGAGAACTTTCCTTATTTCTTATTTATTTATTTATTTATTTGAGAGAAAGAGAGAGAGGGTGCTGGGGAAGGGAGGAGGGAGAGATAATCCAAGCCAGCTCCCAACTCAGCATGGAGCCTGAGCTGGGGCTTGATCTCAGGACCCTGAGATTACTTAACCAACTTAACCGAGGTGTCCCAGAGAATTTTCCTTATTTCTAATGCCCAATCATGCATTTTTGTAATGTGACTTTGCCACTTCTACCATCAAAAAGTAGAATCTCACTTTGTTTTGCAAATATATTTGGTGAACAAAAGACAAGATAATTTATCCTTAATACATGTAATCTAAGCCTTATAATATTAATAGTACTGTGTTTTTTGTTTGTTTATTTGTTTGGTTGGTTGGCTTGGTTTTTGTTTTTTTAATTGGAAGATTATTTGACACACAATATTATATTAGTTTTATGAGTATAGCATAGTGATTCAGCAATTAGATACATTACAAAATGCTGACCTAAGAAATGTAGGTACCATCTGTCATCACACAAAGTTATAATATTATTGACTATATTCCTTATGCTGTACTTTTCATCCCCGTGATTTATTTATTTTATAACTAGAAGTTTCTACTGCTTAATCACCTTCACCTATTTTTGTGTATCTGTCCACCTTTCTCCCTTATGGCAACCACCAGTTTGTTCTCTGTACTTATGAGTTTGTTTCTGTTTTTTGTTTGTTTGTTTTTGAGAAGTGAAATCATAAGGTATTTGTCTTCCTCTGTCTGACATTTCACTTAGCATAATACTCTCTAGTTTTATCCACATTGTCACGAACAGCAAGATTTTGTTCTTTTTTGTGCCTAAATAATATCCCATTATGTATGTATGTATATATGTGTGTGTGTATCACATATTCTTTATACATTCATCTATATCTATGAATACTTAGGTTGCTTCCATATCTTGGTTATTGTGAATAATGCTACAATAAAGATAGTGGTGCATATATCTTTTTGGATTAGGTGCTAGGATTTGGTATTTCTATTTTTAATTTTTTGAGAAACCTGCATACTATCTCCTATAGTGACTGCACCAATTTACATTCCTATCAACAGTACATGATGGCTGCCTTTTCCACATCTTCACTGTCTCTTACTATTTCTTGTCTTTTTGATCTAACCATTCTGTGAGGTGATAAAATGTTGTGGTTTTGATTTGCACTTGCCTTTTGATTAGTGATGTTGAGCATTTTTTCATGTGCCCACCGCTATCCATATGTCTTCTTTGGAAAAATGTCTATTTAGGTCCTCTCCCCATTTTTTAATCAAAATATTTGTTTTTGTTTGTTTGGTATTGAATTGTATGAATTCTTTATATATTTTAAGTATTAACTCTTATCAGACATATTATTTGCAAATATCTTCTCACATTCAGTAGATTGCTTTTCATTTTGTTGATGGTTTTTTCTGTTCTTCAGTCTTTTTAGTTTTTTAATTCCTTTTTTTTATTTTTAAATTTTTGCTTTTGTTTTCCTTGTCTGGGGAGACAGAAGTAGAAAAATATTGCTATGGCCAATGTCCAAGCATTTACTTTACATGTTTTCTTTTAAGAAAGAAGAGACTGTCTTTGTTGTTGAAGAGACTTTGTTGAAGAAACTGTCTTTTCCTCACTGTACATTCTTGCCTCCTTTATTGCAGATCAATTGACCATATGTGTATGCACTTACTTCTGGGCTATTAATTCTGTTCCATTGATCTATGTCTCTACTTTGGTGACTGTACCACACTGTTTTGATTATTATAGCTTTGGGGTATAAATTAAAACCTAGAATTGTGATTCCTTTGGTTTTGTTCTTCTCTCTAAAGTTTAGGACCACTATCTTACCCTCCTCGAAGCCAGGCACCATGTAAAGAAACATGAGCTGATACTCTGATGAATGAACATGTGGAAAACAAAGCCACAAGGAGGAGAAACAGAGTACACACACCGGTAGCCAAAAATAGGGCCATAAAATGTAAATAGAACACCCTTGATCTTCTAGTTCCAGTTGTGTAGAGCAGAAATGAGCCCTACCTCTGAGACTTGCTGGAATTTGTGGTAAGAGTGTTGAACAATTCAATGTTTGCTGTTGTAAGGCACAAAAGTATGGCATTGTTTTTTATACAGTGATAGACAAACATTTTTATTTGTGAAACAACTAAAATTTTTGGTTTGGTTGTTAGTTAATCTAGCAGTACCTAAACTCCTGCAAAAAAACAAATCCTCCAAACTGAAGTATTTTTTTTTAAGGTTTTATTTATGTGAGAGATTGGGAAAGAGAGAAAGAGAGAGAGCGCACTAGTGAGGAAAGAGACAGGGGGAGAAGCAGACTCCTCTCTGAGCTTCCTCTGGGGCTGGATCCCAGGACCCCAGGACCATGACCTGAGCCAAAGGCAGACATTTAACTGACTGAGTTACACAGTTTCCCCCAAATTGAAGTTCTGTTATAGATAAAACAAGTATGTAATAGAATAGTGATTTACATGTACTTACTGAATTTTAAATATTTTTATTTATATTGTTGATAAAAACTACACTAGTCATAATTCCCAGGTACTTTAGGTATCTTAATTTTAAATTAAACATAAAATGGTGAAAATATTATTATGGCAAATCTTCAAGTTCCACATATTTTTTAGGGTTTGGTACATTTTTGGAATTGAATTTCAAGTGCTTGTATTAATTTTGTACTTTAGGTAGTGACATCATTATTATTTAAAGATGCAATGAAACATCTCAAAATGATAAAAAAAATAGAGAAAAAGTTCACAAGTTTTAATGATTGAGCAATCTGCTGATCTCATGTTTTGAGAAGAAGTGTTAGAAGAAAAGGATATGAGAACTAGTATTCTAATACTATCAGTACTGTAGGCAATGTTCCATAGGTATTATTAATTCCTGAACTATTGATAGTTCTTTAACTAGAACATAACTCAAGGGACCCAGGTTACAATCTGAGCTCTGACATTGGTTCATTTTCATCCAGTTGCTTAACCATTTTGACATGACTATTCTAATGACTGAAGGTTTTTAATGTTATACTTTTAATAATTTCCTCCAATCCACCACAATAGTCACACATCTGTAAAGGTTACAGAAACTAATCTTATTGCTCATAATTTATGAGGTATTTTGAAAATACCAAGTGCTGTGTAAGCTTGCTGATTCCTTTTACACTTGTGATTCTTACTAATAATAGCTTTTTAAAAAGTTTTCAAGTGCTCAAAATATGTATATTTCAGCTTTAATAAAACATTAAAGTCCTTTTAATATATGGCACGATACCACCAATATTTTCTAATTTTTTGTACCATTTAAGCCTCATATTCCAGCATCCTTGTAACTTGATAAAATGGATATAGATCATCTCACCTAAGAAAATGAGACCCATCTGTTATATTTTAAATGCATCTGTTCATCTGCTAAATGCATTTGTCAAATTCATTTAGATTAACAGAGATTTCTTCTAAGTACATAAAATGATATGTGAGAAAAAGAATTAAGACAAAGTCCTGCTCTTCCAGATACCAAAGGTGGGGGGAAGGAGAAGCTTACCCGAGACCCTTTTTCCAAATGTTTTAAAAATGTTTTTAATATATTTTACCTCAATTGTATAAAGCACATTTAGTCTGCTTTGAAAATTTTCTTTAAATACTTTAGTTAGACAGGATCACTTCAGATAATGGAAACATTTTTTAACTTGCCTTTTTAAACATATAACTGCAAGGGGAAATTAAAACACATTTTGTATTTAGATATACAAGAGAGAAATGATGGAGAGCTTAGTTTTTTCTGAAGATAACCTGGACTTTCATTAGTTTGAATTGGAGGAAATTTATAAAATAATATGCATTTATTGTGAATGTCATCTGCTTTATTTAAATATTGAGCTTTATATGGGATAAGTGTTCTACCAAGGTCCACAGATTTTTAGAAAAGATTGATAAGGTAGACCCAGAAAATTCTAGACATAGGGAAATTTGTTGTTCAGAACATATCTTGGACATTAAGAGAATGTGTCGACATTGATCTCACCTAAAATGAGCTTCTTTCATGTTCTTATCCAATTTTCTTAATATGGCATTTAATTTGGACCAAATAAACTCTTTCTCATCTTATCTGTTTGCTATATTTTTCATAATAAATATGAATTTTTACCATTTATTAACAATGTAAACTATTTTGTGTAACTATCTGAACCTCATTGTTCTTATCTGTGCAATGGGACAATGCTATCTACTATCATATTACACTACTACAAAGACTTTACAGAAAAAGTGTAAAGTATGTAAAAGGACCAGTCATGTCTAAATTTAAGAAATTTAAGGAATTTAAGTCATATACAAATTTAAGGAATTATCTCTAATTCACATAATTTGCCTATCTACTGTCATTCCAGAAGTTACCATAGATGTCATAATTCTGATTTTTTTTCAAACATTCTTTTTCTGTTTTGATTATCCTCACTCACCACTTCTCTATGTTTTTCATCTATGTAATTCTTATTTATCTCCAAAGAACTAGATCACCTGTTGCCTGCAACCACCTCTCATCTCACCATACTTTAGAAGTTCTTCCCCTGGTCTCCTTCACCATACCTCTTGTAATTCCTCATTATATATCCATGTCTCCTCCCACCCCTGCACTGTAACTCCCAAATGGTAGAGACCCTTTCGACCTCAAATTTATATCCTCACAGCCCAGCATTTAGAAGCTATTCAAGAACTGTTTTCTAAAGGAAGTGGGGGCGGTGGTGGGGACGTATATTATGAGGACTTTTTTTTTTTTTTAATTTTAAATGTTTCCAGGATCTAGAATATTCTCACTACACTTTAAGATGTGTTTCCTTGCCCCTTCTTGTATCAAACATGACATGATTTCTCAGGCAGGAAGGGAAAGGCCCTCTTTTGTGTGCTCATAATACTCTATTTATAACTTTTGTTGTCATTGCTATAGTTTAATCATCTCCTCTTTCCCTGTGTTTTGTGCCTTTTAAAACGTTATAGTCCTAAAAATAGGGATATCGAATTCGGATGTCAAGTAGGTGGGACAAGTATGAAAATAAAATGGAAGAGGGTAGTGTTATAACAGTTACTGTTTGCTTAACTTTTATTGTATCCCAGAAACTGAAATTTATTCACTCTTATGTATTAAATAATATTTTTATCCCATTAAGAAATTAGCTGAAGCAAAAAGAGTTTAAGTAACTTGCTGATGTGAAGGAGACAGAGTTTGAACCCAAACATGTCTGCTTCAGGATCTATACTCTTAAGCACTGGAATAAGTAAACTATGAAGTAGAAGAATAGGTAGGGGCATGTGTTACTGAAGAACAAACACATATTCTAAACAGCTCCTGGAAACTCATTGACTTAATACAATACACTATATTAATGTTCAAGCAAAGACTATAGTGCTTGGGTGGCTCTCCAAGGACTTGTAAGGCCATCACAATGACTAACACACAGAGAATAACATTTTATGAGAAAGAGAACCTATTCTGAACTCAGTCTTGCACAGTTTTTGGTAAAGCACTAGCACCATACCTGACCATCTGTAAATGCTCCCATTTGTATGATACATAACACTGAGAATTCAACGTTCCTCTGTTTCTACATAAGAAATCATTCCACAGTTTCTTTTGTGTCTTTTTAAGTTTCTGATTCATAGCAAGTGTTAAAAAGTCTTTGAATGAATCAAGAAATGAGTGAATAAGTAAAAGGGGGAATATGTAAGTGTAAAATGTTGCTGGTAATATAGTCTTTACTAAAATATTTGCTTATTGGGGCACCTGGTTGGTTCAGTCGGTGAAGCAAGCATCCAACCCTTAATTTTAGCTCAAGTCATGATCTCAGGGTTGTGAGATCCAGCCCTATGGTGGGTTGCTCTTGGAGCTGGAGCTTGCTCAAGGTTCTCCATCACCTCCACCACTCTCCTGTTCTAAAAAAAAAATAAAAATAAAAGTAAAATAAAATGCCTGCTCATCAGATAATCTTTTGGAAGATCATATTTTCCTAGATTTAAAGAACAACTGACAAAGGACTTTAGAAGGTAATATATACATGTATGTATGTATGTGTATACGTATATACATATGTATATGCATGAGTATATATAGATCTCTCTCTCTCTATATATATATATATATATATATAAAATCTAAAAAGGCTTCAGATATTTTACCCCTGAAATTTTAATGGAGGAGAAAAATGTGTGTATAGATAGATAGATAGATAGATAATTTAAATATATATTTAATAAAATTTAAAATTTAAATAAAATATTTAAATCACATATCTATACATAATTTAAAATGTCTTCAGACGTTTAACCCCTGAAATCTTATTGGAGAAGAAAAATGCTTTCCTGAACTTACGATGGAATATTTTATACAAAGCAATGATGAAAATTAGGAGTTTCCTACTGTAAACACTAAGACTTTCAATCATAGTTCAGCAAATGTAGAAATATTGTAAATCAATTAATTTAAGTAAATTCTTCAATCATCTGAAAAAGTGTCAACAATTATCCACTCCAGTTCTAAAATAAACACATCATCCAATAATTATAACACCCAAACATTTTTTGGTTCTAAACTCACTGTAACATTAGCCAATTCTTATGGAAGGCAGATTAATAGACTTCTTCCTCATTCTGGTTTTCAAAAAGCATGTTCTCAAAATCATTTTAAAAAATATTTACATGTGTTCTTCCTTCAAAACATTTGAAAGAATTCTATTTCTAGTAATATCTACAATAATTATCTTGAGAAATAGCATTCCACAACAAATTCTATTCCATGTGCATGGGGGGGGGGACAAAAAAGCAAACAAACAAAAACAAAAACAAACAAAAATTATAAAAAATAAACAAAAACCGAAATCTGTCCCAGCTAAACCCAGTAATCATCTTAAAAAATATATATATATACTTCATTTTTTTAGAGCAGTTTTGGTTCACAGCAAATCAATATCTTTTTGAAATCATCTATAATATCATAAGAACATAAAGAAAATGTTCAATCTCTACCACCAACAACAATAATATAGTGAACAGAAGCTGAAATTAAGGGTTTTCTGAGGGCAATTATCAATTTTAGAAAATTGGGTCTCGTGTATCAAGATTCATATAGAGGACAGAATATAGAAACTTGGATCCAAACAAAATGTAAATTTGGAGGTAGTTTGCTCCAGTTTTTCACCAAACACACACAAAAACCAGGGGCCTTAAATACTGTATAATCCATGAAAGAAAAGTCTAGACAACATTCTCTGATATGCAAAAGAAGACATGAGGAAATACAGTATTTCTGCCTCAGCCTAGGTGAGAGAAAGGAAAAAATCACCTGCCTCTCTAGGTGAGAGAAAGGAAAAAATCTTCCTGAACACACATAACCTCAAGTTGAGAAACAAAATGTTGGGGACTGTCGGGGACCACCTCTGGCCGGGAATGTCCCTGCCATTACAAGATGGCGCTTGGCTCACTGCTAGCAAAATACTCTGCAAGTAAACAACGAACGTTCTGGTGAAGCCCACCTAAAGGAGGACATAGTCATTGGCTGTTTCAAATTTAATCAGCATAGTAACAGGACTCTCATTGGCTCTCCCCATTGCTTGGCCCCTTATTGGTCACCCTGCTCGCTGATTGGTCATGTAAACGTATATAAGTGTGTAGACTTGTGGAAATAAAGAGAGAGAAGATACATCTGAACCGGGGCTTCTTGTCATCCTTGCGGGTCAAGGGCGACAACAAAACAAAACAAATAAAAAAAACAACTGAAACAAACCTTTAAGGTATTCTGGGAGAAGCAAACCATAATCTATGCCTCCCAGGATTCCCATGTTAAATTCCATGAAATATGTGTTCAAAATTACAAAACTGATAAGACAGCTAGTTTCGTTGAGTTGAGATTGGACAGAACTAGAGAAAATTAGTAAACTGGAAGGTCCAGCTGGGAAGAAATGAAGTGCTATGACTCAGAAGGGGCAAAGGGATAAAAAGTATGACAAGGTAGAGTTACAAAAACCTGTACTATGTATCTAATCAGAGCTTCAATGGAAAGAAGAGAGGGAATGTAAAAAATTCAAAATTTAAAGGGACAGGGCTGATAATTCTTCTAAATGCATGAAGACATGAGCCCTTAGGTTGAGAAAACAATGAATCCTATGGAATATAAATAAAAAGTAACCTACATGTACTTATATAAAGGTTAAACTGAAGAAGTGGTAGAGAGTTGAGTAGCATAAAAATGTATGCATGTGCAAGAAAGACCAAATAAAGAAAGAGTGAGAGATGGAAGGGAAAAACAGGGGAAGGGGACCATATTGAATATTAGAAGAGAGGTTTGGGAACACTCCTCTATTTTGTGTCTTTGGACACTTGCATTATGTTTGAGCCTATCCCATTTGTGAAACATACTCTTCTTCCATATTACATGGTTTCTATGAAGGCTCATTCAGTTCTTTCCTAGACCAACTCCTTGACTAATAAAAACTTGAAAACCTAGAATTGCAAAACTGTTTTGGTAAATTGGATTTTTCTTTTTCCAAATCTAAAAGAACAGGTTGGCAGCACAGCATTATCCAATTTTACTCCATCTTGTTTCAGCACCTGAATCAAACCAGTCATTGGCTCTGTCATTCAAGCTGTTTTTAAAATTATTATTATTTTTGACATACAAAAGGAAATAAAATCCTTTTCGTGACAGGTCTAGAAACTCAAGCACATTTGGACATTCTGAACTGCCCTGCTGTTAAATCTTACCTAAATACACTGTCTTACATTTCCACACCCGACCTCCTGGCTTTTTTCTCTCTCAACCTGTGAAGTGGTACAATGCCCATCAAACATATCAGACTTGCCCTAGGCAGTAAACTCCAAAGCAACTCCAGGTGGGAAGGATAGATGGGGATGCCTCTGGGGAATGGTCCAACATTTATGTTGTTGTAAGGAGACACACAACAAAAGCATCCATCCATCCATTTCCAAAAATGTGATGCCTCTTGACTGTACTTCCTATGGTGAAGTCTTTTTGCTATTTAATGGCTGCACAGCCCCGGAAAGCATGACAGGTTTTATCAGCTTTGACGGCTGTCTGGAAGAAACAGCAGGCAGCCTAAACTTCAGCCGCCATGCAACAATCTGATCGGGTCCTGCCAGATCCAGCAGAGCTGAATTTGACCAGCACTTGAATAGAAGCCCTCCCTGCTGTGTGTGTACAGGCTACTTCAGAGCATACTCTTTTCTTGCAGGGAGTGAGGCTTTCAAGTTATGGGTAAAACTATATTAATTGGGACCTGCGGGATGACATTTAGGGCTGTTAAAATATCAAGTCCAAATTCGTGTATGTATTCTTGGTATCTCTATGGCAGAGTCATATATTCCTTGGCAGTAGGATAGCCCCTCCAGGAAATGCAAAAGGAGATTGGACAACAATCAAAACTATTAAAATGTTTGGAGTCCATCTCTTGTACCCTTAAGCTCTTTTCCTACAGGACAGTCACATACTCAAACCTTTCCCACCCTCTCCCTCATCCTGTCAATCTTCCCATCATCCTTTCTTCAATTTCACCCATGACCTGCTTTTCGCTCTGCAAACTTCTGGAGGAGATAATTAAATGGAATATTTCTGCTACAGATGAAATATTTGCATCCCTTCAAAATTTGTATTTTGAAATCCTAAACCCCCAAGTTGTGTTGAGATCCTTTGGAGGCGATAAAGTCATGAGGGTGGAATCCTCACAAATGAGATTTGTGGTTTATAAAAAAATGACCCAAGAAAGCCCCTTCACCAATTTCACCATGTGTAGACACAGCAAGTGGCACCATCTGAACCAGAAGTGAGCTTTGGTCAGAAACCAACCGTGCTGACACCTTAATCTTGGGCTTCCCCTACTTCAGAACTGTAAGAAATAAATTTCTGTTGTTTATGAGTTACCTATGTATGAGTCTGTGGTATTTTGTGATAGCAGCCCAAGGGGACCGAGACACGTCCCACACCTTCACCACTTGATCTTTCAAACTGCAAGATTGCCTTTTGCACCTGTGATTCTATGAAATGGCTTTTCCTGCAAGAACCATCTCTCCTTCCCAGCCAAAGTTCTACTTACTTTACTGTTCCGAGTCTACTCTAACCCTGAAATCTCAGCCTCCCTGCTCCTGAGACAGTTCTCTAAGTTTTTCCAGGGAACTTTTTTAATAATAGAAATGACCAAAAGTGTAGAGTTAAGGAAGTTGTGAGGATTTTTCCTGATCCTATAGGAGCCTATGTGACTTAATACCCCTGAATTTTCCCTGGGCATAAAAATACTTAAGATATTCCCTTGAAGGGTAATGTAAGTACACTGAGGATGCATTTAAAATATGCCATCAATGTCACATATTGTTTATAGGTTTTCAGGTGTTTTTATTTTTCCTCTTCCTTTCTCAACTGTGTCCTGGTCCATTATCCACTCCTGATCTTGGAACAAAATAAAATGTGTCATGCAGACAGGAAATGTGCTTCAGAGTCAGAGGAAACTGGCTTCCAATTGAGCACTGCTTTTTAAAAATTATAATAGACTTTTAAAATTTGGTATAATTTAAGACTTTCAAGAAGTTGTAAAAGTAGTACAAAGAGATCCTATGTATCCTTTACTGGGCTTTCCCCTGTGATAGTATCCTACATAACAATAATACACAACTCACTGGAAAGTGACACTGGTTCAATCCTATCGTTTACTGGGCTTTCCCCTGTGATAGTATCCTACATAACAATAATACACAACTCACTGGAAAGTGACACTGGTTCAATCCTATCATTTACTGGGCTTTCCCCTGTGATAGTATCCTACGTAACAATAATACACAACTCACTGGAAAGTGACACTGGTTCAATCCTATTCAAGCAACACAACTACAGACCTCATTTTAATTCCATGAGCTTCTACATACATTCCTAGCATTGCTATTTACTATTTTTGTACCTATGGAAATTTTACTTAACTTATCTGAGCTTTGGTCTGCAAAATGGGATAATTTATCAGCACCTACCACATAGAATATTTCTGAATTTTGTGGAATGTCCCAAATGTAAATTCACATACACCCAACCTACAGAACTAAGAACTATAACTACTAGAACTATAATAATGGTTATAGTTAAAGCCATTACTTACAAGTGGTATTCTGTGGTCAGTAAGACCACAGGCTCTATAACTAGAGGGCCTACCTTGTATACCTGCCGTCCACTTCCTACTTGTCACCTCTGAGATCTTGTTTCTTCATCAGTTAAATGAAGATAATAGCACTTGTCAATCCTAGTTCTGAAAGAGTTTGGAGGTAATATTTGAAAAGGACTTCAAATGATGCCTGACATCTAGAAATTATTGGATGTGTTAGCTCTTATTATCTTTATAGAATCTAGTACTTAATAAGAGGACAACAAATGTCATTTTGTATTTGTATTTTATTATCTTTCATGCAATTTAAATGTTGGTTTATGGGATTCTAACCTCAGCTGTCTTCCTTATTGAATGCAGAGACATTCGATAAATCTTCATCTACTTTCAGAATTTCAGGGATTCTGAGGTCTATACCTTTATCTTTCATCCCTATCTCTAAATGAAACTCATCTTCTTTTTCTCTAAAATACTGTGGTCTTGGTAAGAGTTCATTAGGAGTTAACCTGAAGGCAAAGAGAGTAATTTCCCCACAGGTAGGGTACAGTGAGCTCTTCCCTTCAAATTTCTCACCTCACCCTACCCATTCCCACCCCCCGCCCACAGCCCCACCTGTAACCACCCACTATCACAGTCAGGGAGTCTCAGAAAAGTTGGATGAAAGAAAAGGTGAAGGGAGGACTAATCAATTCAGACAAAAGTGTTGGTAAGACATAAGATCAAGGACTTCTGGACAGCAGGAATTTGTGGGTAGCAGGATATGAGAACCCAGAGTTTGTTGTGTGGTTGATGATGCTGCATTAACAAGATGCTTTTCAGTCTGTCCTTGAGGGAGGGTGTATTCGTTTTCTGTCATAATAACCACAAACTGGGTGGTTTAAACAACAGGCATTTATTGTTGCACAATTCTGTAGGTTAGAAATCTGAAATCAAGGTATTGGTGTGGTTGGTTCTTTCTGTGGTCTGTAAGGAAGAATCTATTTTATACCTTTCCTCTACCTTCTGCTTACTTGCTGATGATCACTGGTATTCCTTGGCTTATGAAACATAACCTCAATTTCTCCCTTTATCTTTATCGGGAATACTTCCTATGTACATATCTGTCACCATTTTCCCTCTTTTTATAAAGACACCAGTCATATTGGATTAAGGTTCGTCCATTTTAACTTGATGGCCTCTGTAAGATCTTGTCTCCAAATATGGTCACACTCTGAAGTCCTAGGGGTCAAGTCTTCAATACATGAATCTGGTGGGAGACACATTCAATTCTTAAAAAAGAATGAGCCACCAGGTAGAAATGAATGTGTTTCTTGTAGTTTCTTCTCCTTCTTTCTAGATAGGGGAGGCCATTATTTGTCATTACCCTTTAGGGGGAAAATATTATTACCCAGAGATAATGTAAGTAAGTATTTGTTATAAGTGTTAGAACTTCTTTTTGACAAGTCTTTTTTTTTTTTTTTCTTTTTGACAAGTCTTAATGAGCTTCAAATGGCAAACAGTTTTGTGGGAGGAAGAAAAGATACAATAAACTTTTGGTTAATAAAATTGTAAAGAGGTAGTTAAAAGGAATAGAGGAAGAGGAGGAGATTCAAGGATCTAAGTTAAGGTTCAGCTATCCAGACCCCAGAGTGGGTCTGTTGTCACCTTGTAATTCTGAATGTGCAGAGACAAGGAAAGACTCTTTGTGTGACCAGGAGGTATGATAAACTAAACAATAATCTCAAGCAAATCCTAGAGATGACTTCCCAGGGAAGACTGAAAATTATGGGGAACAGACAACTGTCCTGCCTATAAATGGCATAAATAAATAAATAGATAAATATTTGGCTTTGCTCTAGGTACCTCTTCTGAATCTCCTCAGTGTCACTAAGAGGTTCCCAAATGCTTTGAGGAGTAGACTGGGTGTTCTCTTACCTATAATTTGGAACTCTTTTTAGGTACCCAAAAAAAGGACACCCGGGTGATACTGGCATTAGATGGTCTGCCAGTGAAAATAAAGGGACATAGAAGCAGAATTAAACACTGATGGAAAGGACTTATGGAATGTGTGTGACCAAATCAGAAACTTCCCAGTTGTAGAAGTTTAAAGCTTGGTTCCATCTTAGAAGAAGTTGATGGATCATCAGGAACTGGGGCTTATGGCAAACCAACGAAGGGCAGTCCAATGAATGGAAGAAATAGTAGACCTATGCTCACTAACATAGAAGATATCACCTTCTCCAAATTTATGATAATCTTTATCCCACAGACACCTTCTGAACTGTTTCTCCACAGCACATCAGTTCTGTTGTATGTGAAAAAGTATTATATGAAAACTGAGTTTATAGATTAAAAAATAAGTTTCTGGTTAAACAGATCTCTTTATTGCAGAGTATCTCATAATTTTTGGATGTTGTAGGGTTGAATTCATATACTGCAATTAAAACATGCAAAAAATTACTGTATTTTGAACATGTTTTACTTTATCTTGAATTTTTATTTTTGTAGCAAATAGGTAGATGAGGATTAAAGTAAAATGGGTAGATGAGGATTAAAGTAAGGTACAGAAAATATAAGTAAATTTAACTCATTCTCTTTGAGAAGCAGATCTAGGACTAAGCCTTGTCTTGCATTCTATTCACAGAATCCACTCAAATGACCAAAACTAAGCGTAAAGAAAGCTGGAGAATGTAATTTCCCTCAGAGCCTTGGTGAAAGAGGAAATGGGTTGGATGAATATTTACCCAATCTCTAACATAATCTTCCCTTTGGGGTATCAAATATCTTTAACCTTCTCCCATACAGAATATGCTCACTCCTTTACCCAACAGAGATAAATCAAAGTTCTATTCAGCTCAAGGTCCAGGAGCTCCGGGTGACTACAAAACGCATCTCTTTATCAGGTCCAGAAGTGACTCTTCACAGTCCAGGTTTAATGATATAAGCAGACAAATTGTCTATAGCTTCTCATTCTACAATACCAGATGGTACAATGAAGACAGTGTAAATATAACTAATATTCCCATTTGGAAAACAAAATTACTGAGAGATGCATGGCGGCCACTGGCTTGTAACAAGATGAACCTGTGCCAGGTAGGCATTGCAAGGTCTCTGTGCCCTGGTGATGAGGGAATCTCCAGATTAGATACTAACTCTACACTCTGGGAGGAAATCCTCTGTCTGTTCTTCTCTGTGGGCCATGCTCCACTCTCCAGAAAGTTCTTTTTCCTCTTTATTCCACATGCCCGTAGCTGAGGTGGTAATTTGTAAGTATCTTCCCTTTGAGTGACATAGAGCTTTCATACCTCACTTCCTAATACTGTAAATCTGGACAGGCAAAAGTTGTTTTAATGATAAAACAGTTACTAGCGTTTTTTTTAGTTCTTTAACTCATATTCAGGGACCTTTTAGAAATACTGTTCAAAAATGTATATTCTTCATCTATTTGCTTGCACTTAGTACCTAATGCCAGTGACAACACCACAGTTCTTTCCTATCCATTTTTCTGAAGGCTAATTTATTTCTGTACATTATCATCTCTATGAATCTCTTTCAGGTTAATATAGCTGAAGGTGGCGGGGACCACTGATATATACCGGAGAGACACAGTTAATTTGAGTTTTCCTATAGGACAAAAAGCTGAAGTTTTTGAGGGTTTTTATCAAAGCTTTTTTTTTTTTTTTTTTTTTTTTTTCCCAATGTGATCTTCTACTGTTTGGGAAGTATAATCAATTCATTTTTCTGATCCTTTGAGACCTTCAACGTTTAGGCTTGCTCTATTCCATTTACCTCTGCTTTCAAACTGACCAATTCTTTCCTGGCTCTGCATTTTCTTATAATACCTTGTGATAAACAAAAAGTAAAATAAAAAACACATTATCCCTAAAATACTTTCTATCTCTGCTCCTAAGAAGATAAACTAGTAGGTAAGTAATCTGCCTCGTAGACATTGGTGACCCAGGTATTTTGTCGCTGCATGATATGGCTCTCTACCTGTTCAGCCCCAGAAATTGTCATTTTCTCTGTCTACCACTTGACTATTAAGTCACTAACACTATTTCTAGTGTCCACTATGTCAGCACCCTACTACTTCAAGATATTAATTTCCGTGTATGAGGTAACCCTGACTACTATAATAGATACAACCCCAAATTTGTGACTTAGTAAATAGAAATTGATTAAACACATGAATTTTAAAACAGGTGTCATGATCAATATGTGATTATCCTTTAGGTGGTGATGCCAGGATTCACCCACACATAGTTTCCAAGAAAACAAAACAAAACATGGAAAATTGTGCATGGTGTATTTTTATGAGCTAAATCTAGAAATGTTGTTTTAGTCAGCTTGGGCTGCTATAATACAATACCCTAGGCCAAGTGACTTCAACAAATTTCTTATCTCAGAGTTCTGGAGGCTGGAAGACTGAGATCAGTGTGCTTATATGGCAGGTTCTGGTGAAAGCTCTTCCTGGCCTCCATATGGCTCCCTTCTTACTGAGAGTGAAGAGAGAGAAGACAGACTGACAAGAACAGAGAGAGAGAGATATCTTTCTCTTCTTAAAAAGCCGCAGTCTTATTGGATTAGACCCCTACCCTTATGACCTCATTTAAACTTACTTACCATCTAAAGACTATTTGTAGATACAATCACTTTGGGAATCAGGGCTTCAGCATATGAGTTTTGAGAGGACACAAAAACAGTAAGTGGAATTGGTAAACTCCAAGATACCTTATGTTCAAGAAAAAAACCTCTCTATTATGAAGTCATGGATTTTTTTTTTTTTAAGATTTTATTTATTTATCAGAGAGAGAGGGAAAGAGTGAGCACAGGTGGACAGTATGGCAGGCAGAGGCAGAGGCAGAGGGAGAAGCAGGCTCCCTGCCGAGCAAGGAGCCCGACGTGGGACTCGATCCCAGGATCGCTGGGATCATGACCTGAGCCGAAGGCAGCTGCTTAACCAACTGAGCCACCCAGGCGTCCCATGAAGTCATGGATTTTTAAGCTAACTCCAATAAGTGTTTGTAAAGATTTATTTTATCATAGGTTAGAGCAAATATGAGTGTAACCTATCACCAGTAAAAGAAATCATTGCACAGTGTTGAGGAAGATAATTAGACTTTTGCTGTTAGCATTTGTTTATGTGATCTTATGCATAAAATTTAAACTCTACAACTTTCAGTTAGTTTGCTTGAAAAAAAGAAAATGACTTGAGCTACTATAAGGTGATCACATTTAAGTTCATTCTTTATTCTTGCTCTTCTATTTTATGTTGATAAAGTATATAACAGTAATTGAAATGGAATCTTTAATATATTCTTAATCATATTTGTCTTAGTTTCAATTCTCACAAAAGCAGATATGCAGCAGGAATTGGGGTAAAGAATTGAGATTAACATATAGGACACCCTCTCTTCAGGTAAATAAATAAGTTATAGCATAAGCAAGCAGAATTTTAATTATTTACTATCATCCAAGGAAGAACATTGCATAGACAGTTTTGAGTAGTGTATCATTAGGAAAACTAATGTACAATATTTTTTGTTTATGGGTTGGACTCAAAAGTTCTTAGGATGGGGAATGCCTTCATGGCTCAGTGGGTTAAGCCACTGCCTTTGGCTCAGGTCATGACCCCAGGGACCTGCATCAGGCTTTCTGCTCAGCAAGAACTCTGCATCCCCCTCTCTCTCTCTGCTTGCCTCTCTGCCTACTTGTCTCTGTCTGTGTCAAATAAATAAATGAAACCTTTAAAAAAAGAGTTCTTAGGGTGGTACATGAGAAGGTGACAAGTGATTGTATTGATTCATTTCTTAAGAAAGCAGCCTGGGGGGCGCCTGGGGGGCTCAGTGGGTTAAAGCCTCTGCCTTCAGCTCAGGTCATGTTCCCAGGGTCTTGGGATCGAGCCTCACATCGGGCTCTCTGCTCTACAGGGAGCCTGCTTCCTCCTCTCTCTCTGCCTGCCTCCCTGCCTACTTGTGATCTCTGTCCGTCAAACAAATAAATAAAATCTTAAAAAAAAAAAAAAAGATAGATGTCTGGTGCAAGCTAGGCAGAAAGATCTAAACAAAGAAGTATGCATATGCAAGTCAGAAGACATTCTGTGGTTTAATTGCATAACTGATATGGGTGATTTTTAAGTTTTCAGTCTTGCATAATCAACAGGACTGGTCGTTCTGGTTCTTACAAGGAATGAAAGGAAACCAATGAAAGATGGGTGAATGCATAAATTAACCACTGAGAGGCAAGAAAAATTGGGTATCTGTCCTCTCCTCTGTCACTGGTTAAGGATTGTTTCTGAGGTATTAGATCCCTGAAAATTCTGATTGCCCCTTGCAATGGCCTTTCAGGCTAGACAGGCCAGAGAACATTCTTATCATTCTCATTCAGAGAGACACAGGAAGTATGGACATATTTGGGAACTCTGTATGTCCTGCTCAAGTTAGACTGAAGAACAAAAGATTGGAGAGAGTACCCATCCATTTGCTAGAGCATTTAAGAACAATTCTAAAGAAGTGAAACAATTTAGTTTTTATATTTCATTATGACCTAAATTTTGCATTCCCTCTTTGATTGCATAATTAAAAAAAATAAAGTGTACTGACTCAGGGTTAGTGAGAAATTATTTTGTAGTAATCACAGAAAAATGTGGAATTCAGTGCTAACTGAACTTATCCTCTGGTCATTAAGTTTACCACACACACACAAAACATGAACTTTCTTTTTATAGTATTAGTCAAGGGATAATAACAACTAAGTTTTGCCTAATGGTATCCTTTTTTATAGGCCTTCTAAACCCTTTAATACTCCAAAACAGAATTCTACGCTGTATTCTAATGCTTAATCAAACTGAGAGATGTATACTGAACTAAATTGTATACTAAATTGAGATGTATACTGAACATTACTATGCTATGCCTGTTAACTATGTCTGGAGGTCAGTTCACATTAGAAAAATGTTGATTCGCCAGATTGTTTATCTAGTTGATTTTTCCATGATTTGGATTTTGCTTATTGCATTTCTACGTTATAGTATAGCACAGACTCCTGAAAAGGCCTAAAAATAATAGTGATCAAGCTGGTAGCAATAAACATTCTACTGGCTTTCAAATTATAACCTTGGTAATCCAATTGAAACTAAAATAAACTAGTGATTTGTAGGAAAATTAGTAATGTTATGTCTGGATTATAAAATGTGCAAGATGATCTTGGGTCACCTTCCTTTACCAGACTGCAAGGAACTGTCAAATGCTACTAGAGTCACATCAAAATGACTCGGGAATCAATTTAAAGAGGCTCCCACCAACCAAAGATGGAAATATATGAGTATCAGTACAGATATAATTTCAGTGCATTTAAATTCATCAATTGTATTTAAATTCCATGCTTTCATGATACTCACCATCACACATAAAATCTAATGGATCTCTTTGGAAGATATTATAAAGCCAACCCTATATTTTGAAACAGATAAATAAAGAGAAGAAATCAAATATTTAATCTTTCTTACACAAATCATGTCACTGATAACAAAATAGTAAATATGAGAAAATTTCTATTAATAAAAGTGTTTAACAAGTACGAAGGAAAAATCCTATTTGCCATCCCTTGTTTTGAATATCCCTTGCTCTTGATTTTAACATCCCAAAAGAGAGACAATCAGATATTGCAAGCCACTTGAAAGACATGCTACTATCTATGAAATAATCTTGCTCCCTAAAAATCAAACCTCAGTATGATTAAGCCTCTAGATCCAACAACCAATTTACAGGAAATATCAAGGGCAGAGGTATACTCTTGATGCAAAATATTTCATGCTTTACCAAAAATCATCATTTTCTTTTATTTCTGTACCTGTTTTTTATTCCTTTAATGAGCACTACCAATGGTTTTCTTTTTAGAGATATTTAAAAAAAAAAATCTTTGTTTTTTGTTTTGTTTTGTTTTTCATTTGTTTGTTTTCATTTTGTTTTTTAACTTTATATAAGCTGCTGCATAAGTTACAATAACCAAGAAATAACAATTCCTCTTTAAGGTGTGGTTGCATTATATTCAATTGGGCTCCTTCATTAGCTGTATTACTCACCAGTCTTTCGAAATACTTGATTCATGATTGTGCCATAGCTCAATCACAAATTACTGCAGGTCATGGACATCTGGGGTCATACTGTGTTAGTAGAAATTGTGAATGTTAAGTCAACAAATTTAAATGGTCTAATTTAATATCTGATGCAGTTATAAGGCAAAAGAAACATGCTATTATGGGTGAGTATTAATGGGTTTTTCCCTCCACCCCATAGATAAAATCTGCATAAATTCATCACTCACTTTACTATAATTCTTAGTAAATTTCATGGAAACAGAAGAAAAATGAATGATTTTTAAAAAAAATAGCCTACGTATGGATACATATTTTTCTCATAAATCAAAATTTCAAAGTAACCATGTTTTCCACTAGCACTTGTTGTTGCCTATTCTCTTTCCATATTCAAGTGAACTTCCTCTTTGGTGATACTTTTAAGAGAAAAAAAAAAAACAGTATATTTTAGGTCTATATTTTAAAATACTCAAAGCTCAGATATTTTCCTTGAAGGGTATGCATGTGATTTGCAAAAGCCAGTATTGGAGACTCAAAATTATGTTTCAAGCGGATCAAGCCTTAAAGATTTAAACCATAAATAACAGACCAGAAATGAGAACACTCAAGTTTCAGGAAAGTTGGAAAACAGGGGGGCTCTGAGTGAATCCACAACAAAAATCTATGGACATTTTTTCCTAGGACTTTGTCCTATTTTGCAGTCCCTCTGTCTTTACATACAAATTCTCATCAATGGGAGACAGCATGACTGACTGCTGGAACAACAAATTATTTTCTTTCCTTGGTCAAAGATGGAATAGAAAACAGCCCCGTCTCTTCCTAAGTAGAGAAAAACCCAGTTCCTCCTGCCTGTGTTTCTTCTTTACCACACACCCATAACACTTCACTTCTGACACTTCTGGTCACCCAATGTGTGGGGATTTTTCTTCACACCGAGTGATTTTCCACAATGCCAGCTGGATATCCTACAATTTAACTCAGTTCTGAAATCATCTCCTTCAAGGAGGTGTCAGATCCCACAGGCGAAAGGCTCAGACCTATGAGACTGCCCCCCCCCCTTCAGATGCTAATCACAAGTGGTAGGTCTCAGGTTACCCACGAGGTCTGTCTGATTTGGCTATAAATCGAAGGTTCCAATGGCCCCACTCCTAAAGTTCAATTAATTTGTTAGAGGAGCTCATGAACTTGTGAATTACTTACACTACCAGCTTGTGGAAGGATATGATAAAGGATACAGATAAAACAGCCAGATGAAGAGATACTTAGGGCAATGTCTGGGAGTGTCCTCGGCACAGGAGCTTCTGTCCCTGTGGAGCTGGGGTGTGTCACCTTCCCAGTGTGGATGTATTCTCCTATCTGAGAGCTCTCTGAACCCACTACTGTTGGGATTTTATATGTGAGGCTTCTCCAAGTAGGCAGGATCAATTAAACTCCATTTCCAGCTCCTCTTCTTTCTCTTAAGAAGTATATTGAGTGGGGCTGAAAATTCCAACTTTCTAATCATGGCTTGGTCTTTCTGACAACTAGCCCTCATCTAGAAGCCACACAGATCCTCACCTCATGAGAAAAAAAGTGCTCTTATCACTTAAGAATTTAAAAGGGTTTTAGGACCCCTGTATCAGGAATATAATTAAACAATAAATGAGTGGGCTAAAATTTCTAACTTCAACTGAATGAACCTATTCAAGATCAAGAAACTTTCCTACATGAAACAATATGTCTAATTTTGATTGGCACTATTTGTTTTTAAGTTCCCGTTTTTATTGTTAGTATTGTTATATCCCCATAACTACCTTTCTTATAACTGTTCTTCCCCATCTACTAGTGTTATATATAGCACATCTAATTCACTATGTTTTGTTCTATACTAGTACACATAATTCACTCTATACTACAACACTTAAACTAAAGACTATTATCTATATCGCCTCAAACACCATGACTATTTTTTTATGACAAACATACCCATTTTTTTCATGACGAACATACCCATTTTTTTAATTTTCTTGACATAATTTTTTTTTGTCTTTCACCACTTTCTGCCATTTCTTGTCAGACCATATTGCTTGAATTTGTAAATATACTATTAAGTTTGCGTATCAAATCCTGAATATTTATAGGATGTGCTAACTGGGAAGATATGGGGATGGCTGGTCATCTCGTCACATAAGCTATTATATTAGCTCACTCTAGTCTCATAGTAACCTTTAGTACTCATGATCTCAAAGGTTCAAATGAAGTATGCCATCAAAGTGAAGCTATACTCCTTCTTTAAAGATTTTATTTACTTATTTTAGAAAGACAGGGAGTGCAACGAGGGGGAAGGGCAGAGGGAGAGAGAGTCCCAAGCCACTCTGTGGTGAGCACAGAGCCGGACACAGGGCTCTATTCCACAATCCTGGATCATGACCTGAGCTGAAATCAAGGGTTGGACACTTTACTTACTGAGCCACCCAGACGCCCCTATACTCCATTTTTAAACATGATTCTGTCATGTACGTGATGAATTATTCTGGACATCTTATGCAGGGCTTTATGAAAATTATTTTATTATATACATATGTAGTATTACATATATTTTATTTTTTATATATATTTTTGTTTTCTATATGAGTATATCACACAATGTGCCAGCTTTTCATTTTGAGGTTCACGACATTGACATAGTTTGACAAATTCTCATTAAAGTGAATGGCAAAAGTATAAGTAGGGTCAGGACTGGTCTGATGAAAGAGACTTATGATATAATGAACTTTCCCTTAAAATCAATATTGACCACTTAATCAGCACTATTTGGAATGTCTATTAAAACCTAAATATTCCTCTAGTCGCTGTTACACAGAGCTCATTTATCTTGCACATCCATGAAATTAGTCTGTGAAAAATAGTAAATAATTTTATTTACAAAAAAAAAAGGTACTTTATAACTATGGGATTCCCTTGCTCTACTCTTCTAACATAATTAAAAAAAAGCAATTACTTTAATTTGGGATGTTTTATTCCTACTAAACTCCTACTGGTTCCAAATGTCTGCAGCTTCTTTTATTAATTATTTATAAATAGTCTTATAAGTCTTCATAATATCTCTCAAGAAATTAATATCAAGGTCTCTGGCACACAGTGTGACATCTAACTAGTTCCTGTCATTCCAATGTCACGAATACACTTGCATCTCTTCACCTTTCTAGGGGCTCTCTAGTTTCCACTATTACCAAAAGATCAACAGCAATCCAATATTAAACCTGCAAAATCTCCTCATACCCTGGATTGTCATTTAAATTCACTCAGAGCTTTGAATTTATTCACAGCATTTGGGTGATAATTTTGCAATTTCTTCAGAACATATTTTAACATATTCTACTTAATAGTTATTTTTAGCATAATAGTAACACTCCAAAAACACTTAATGAAGAGTGAATAAAATCATTACATTAACTAATTTAAATTTTCTTTTTAGAATCTCTCAAAAATGGATGTGAAATTTGTTGTTAAATTAATGAGAAAAATATAAAGTATTAATGGAAACTTTTATGCCATCATTTGAAACATCCCTATTCTTTATTCACAGTTTTAAGCATATTTCACTCTTTTTATAATCTCTTACAGCTACTCATATTAAGAAACAAAGATAAGTTTAGCACATAAAACACTGTTAAATCTTTTTGAACAAGGATCTGCTTGACTAGTGAGTTCAATTTCATTTCAAATCTTAAAATAAAAAAATTCAAATGAAATTAAGGACTCAGTACATAGAAATTACTTACTGGAACAAATATGTTATTTATTTAAAAATTAACTGTAATTCTTCAGTTTTTGAATATTTGCCACAACCATGCTACAATACTTTTGCTTTATTTCTGATACTACATGTTTATATAGGTAAACATATTTAAAAAATAGTCTCCAATTACTGTAACGGGTTTTCCATCAGCTCTAGGGGAAGGTCATACATTTTCTCCCCCATTTCTTTAAACTGTCATGTTCAGTGACAACAATAGATTTCAAATAGTTCAAGAACTCTTTCTCCCATAAGGCCAGGTCTTGGTACCCAAATGGTGTTCAGTGAATATAAACAGAATAATTGATGAATGTTTTCACACAAAACAATACCAAAATATAAAGAGTGAAGTTTTTAGAGCAATTTTTCCTCTGTAAACAATTGTATTAGATTCTGAACTATAATCACAACCAATTCCTCACACAATTGTCCATGAATTCTGAAAGCAAGCTATAGCATTTCCATAGTGTTCAAAGGAGTTCAACATAAATAATAATAAGTCAATCATATTGGACTAAACTTCAAATAATATATTTTTTTAAAGATTTTATTTATTTATTTGACAGAGAGAAATCACAAGTAGTCGGAGAGGCAGGCAGAGAGAGAGAGAGGGAAGCAGGCTCCCCGCTGAGCAGAGAGCCCGATGCGGGACTCGATCCCAGGACCCTGAGATCATGACCTGAGCCAAAGGCAGCGGCTTAACCCACTGAGCCACCCAGGCGCCCCCTCAAATAATATTTTTAAACTTGCATTATTAACACATGTAAACCCATATACCAGATGGGGGCTCTGGATCAATGAGGTCTCAGGTACAGGGTTGGGCTAACTGGCGCTGCCTGAGAATCCTGACACACAAAAAACTTGAACTCACCATTCTCCCAATATTTAAGGTAAATCACCTATTTAGAACAAACCACTCAGTATTATAGTAAAATAAATATTATAACAAGGCATCTGTAATGGAAAGAAAATAAATAAAGAGAAATAAATAAAATAAAGTAAAACAGAGAGAAATGGATAAGAAGAAAGAAAAGTAAGGGAAAAGAGGGGAAGAGTAGGAAAGAGAGGTGGGAAGAAAGGACTATGGGAAGGGTGGGCAAAGAAACAGTTAATAAACACAGTTTTTCTCAAATGGCTTTCCTACAGAATGGAGACATCATTCAAAACTTCCTACTAAATATGAACTCAGATAAATTCTATGTTTCCACCAAGAATTGTATGTCCCATCCCTCGAAATATGGCCCCCAAATATGGCATTTGGACCATTCTATTAGAAGACATTGAAATACATAAATACTTGAGCTATTGTTTCCTTTACAGGTTTTAAGAATTTTGCAGCATTTGATATGCATTTTTCCTCAAAATAAAAGAGCATAAATTAGATGAGTTCACACACCTTTCTGTCCAGTCTATGAACAGATATATTGTAATTGATGTTTGAGATTGTATCTTATTTAAACACATACAATATCTCCTTTTATCTCCTATTGCTTAAGATTATGTTCAGCTGCATATAACAGAAAATCCAAATAACAAATAAGGCTTTGAAATAAGTGCTCATTCTAAAATATCAGAGCATGGGTAATAGATACCTAAAGTCTGTTTCTTTTTCTGCTAAATCAACATTAGCCAATGCCTTACACACTCAACATCATGTCAAGATTCAAGATACTTGCTAAAGTTCCAGCCACTATGTATGCATTCTGAGAAAGGGGAAAAAAGGTGATGGCATGGGCATAGTGTCTGCTACTTAGTTTATTTTTAATCTGAGATGAAGAAATGAAACATGTAAATATAAATATGCAATTCGATAAGTTTTGAAACATACATACATGAAACCTTGGCTTTCATAGGGAAGTAGATTATTCCCTATCACTCTAGAAATTTCCCTCATGCTTGGTTCCTATCAGTCCCTACTCTAGATAGCAATATTCTTTTTGTTTCTTACTCTATAGATTTATTTTACCTATTTTTTGTTTGTTTGTTTTTGTTTTTGATCACATATCTGGCACAGTATTTTAGGTACTTCTTCATGTTGCATTTATCATTACTTCTTTGCTTTTTATATTGCTAAGTAATTTCCCACTTCATAAACATATCAAATGTTAACCTATTCTTCTATTAATGGACATTTGGATTGTCTCCAGTTTTGGTCTATTATTTAGAAATTTGCTACAAACATTCTTGAACAAATACTTTTGTGGATGTTTGGATAAATACCTAAATGTTTGGGTAAACTTCATTTTGGAGTGAAAATGCTAATCATAGTATGCTTAACTTTATAAAAAACTGCCAGAGTTGTCCAAAGTGGTAGCACAGTTTTTTACTTCAATCAACAATATTCCAGTTGGTTCACATCTTTGCTGATGTTTGGTTTGGCAGGTTTTAAAACTTTCCTCTTTCTAGTGTATTACATTGTGATTTTATTTTATTTTTTTTTAAAGATTTTATTTATTTATTTGACAGAGAAATCACAAGTAGATGGAGAGGCAGGCAGAGAGAGAGAGAGAAGCAGGCTCCCTGCTGAGCAGAGAGCCCGATGCGGAATTCGATCCCAGGACCCTGAGATCACGACCTGAGCCGAAGGCAGCGGCTTAACCCACTGAGCCACCCAGGCGCCCTACATTGTGATTTTAATCTGCAATCCTCTGATGATGAGTGATACATTTCATGTGATTGTTAGCCACCTGTACACTTTCTGTGAAGTTATTTCGTCTTTTAACTATTTTTTAAAATGAGCTATTTGGATATTTACTTATGGATTTGTTGTAGCTATTTATGTATTCTAAATACAAGTCCTTTGTTAGATATGAACATTTCAAATGTTTTTTCAAGTCCTTGGCTTCTTTCTTCATTTCCTTAATGATGTCTTTTAATTTTAATGAAGTTCAGGTTATTTTTTGTGAGGCTCATGTGTTTGTTGTTCAACAGTCTTTGTTTGCCATAAATTTGCAAAATCATTTTCCTGTGGTTTCCTTTACAAAATCTAGGTTCTTTTCATTTCCCTGCTTTAAAATTAATTTGTCAAGTTTTGAAAAAAACAAAGCAAAACAAAAAAACTAGCCTATTAAGATTTTTATTGGGGTTTAATTCAATCTAGATATCAATTTGAAGAGTACTGACCTGTTGCAATATTAAATTTTCCAATCTATAAATATGGTGTATCTCTCCATTTTTAAGATTGTTTTTAATTTCTCTTGGCAATGTCTATGTGTGTGTGTTTGTGTGCATATATATATTTTTTTTCATTGTACAGAAATCTGGCATACATTTTGCCAAATGTATTGATATTCATGAGGGATATGGTCTTATAGTTAACTTTTCTTTCTTTCTTTTTTTCTCACTTTTCTCCCTTCCTTCCTTCATTTTTTCCTTCCTTCCTTCCAAATGTTAGAAGTATATTTTCTTCCTCTATATTTGAAAGAGTTTGTGTAAGGTTGCTATTGCCTTTCTTTAAATGTTTGATAGAATTTCTTATTGAAACCATCTGGGCCTGGAGTTTTTTCTGGAAGGTTTTTATTACAAATTCAATTTATTTAATAACTATAAGGATATTAAGATTTTCTATTTTTATCTTTGTCAGTTGAGTAGGTTTTAATTTTCAAGAGTTTGCTCATTTCATCCATGCTGTTGGGTTGACTGCCATAAAGTTGTTTATCATCTTTTTATTACCATTTTAATGTACATAGAATCTGTAGTAATCTCTTTCCTTCCTCCTCTCTCCTTCTTGTGCTCCTTCTTGCTCTCCTATCTATTCTGCTGGGGCTTTATAATTACCTTAGCCTGTTTTAAAAAATATCTTTCATCAGTCATTTGTATCTTTTTCTGTTGCACCAATTTTCCATTTCCACTATGGAACACACTTTTCTGCTTCTTCATATGACTAGGAGCTTTTTATTTTGCACTAGATGTTACGGGTGTTTGGATTGTGCCGCTAATCTTCAAAAGGTGTTAAATTTTGTTTTTATAGAAAATAAATTACTGAGAGACCCTTTGATCCTTTATTCTTTGTAAGGGTTGATCTAGTCCATCTCAGATGTGTCCTGCGTCCCAGGGTGTGTCTCTTATTCTAGAGAATGGGGTAGTCATTTCCTGTGTTCTCTTCTCTGAAGGGTAACATTCCTGCTCTATCTGTTGTTCAATGTATTAGAAAAGCTGTCTGCCTCATTTTTTAATGTATCAGTTTATGGTACAGTGGGTTTTACAGTTTAGAGTAGCAAGGGGATAAGCCCACTCACGACCAGTTACTCAGTCACAGGCAGAGTGGAAACATCCGTGAGACCACTTTTAAAGAATTTTCTCCAAAATCCCACTCATGGTTGTGCTTACATGTCACTGGCCACTCCTACCCAAGGAAGGAACAGAAAATGATATATTTAGGCTTTTGGTTACCTCCAGCAACATAAAAATCTGTTCCTAAAGAAAGGGAGACTGAATTTTGGATAGCTAACTGGCCATCTCTGGGTATAAATCAGTTACTACCTTCAGGGTGTTTTAAAACTGCAGATAACAATTGTAAATTATAATCGCAAATGACAACAATGAATATTGAATTGATCATGACTAGTATGTTTGTAAGATCACATCACTAAGAATAAACAAATCTTTAGAGAGTAAAGAATCCTCACCTGATTCACTTTTTTTTTTTTTTATTGCCTGAGGGTCCTAACATTGTATTATTATATGTGTATGTGCCTTAAATAGTATTTTTTACTCACTTGATCCAAGCACTGACTGAGTTCTATATAATATTTAAAATATGGTATGAGTTAGTATTCTCAAGTGAAATTTAATACAGTAAAGAAACAAAACAGAAATAAAATGCTTTTCCTTTTTGACGGCATTCAAATTTAAATGAGTTAAAAAAAATCTTTGAAAGTAGCAAAGAAAACTGATCTAGAGTAATTTTGCAATTCATAGAATATTATGCTGTAATAGGTACTTCTGGAGAGTCTATTTATTCAATGAATACCTGTGGTAAGCTTCCCCCTGCTCTACACCATAGAAACAAGAGTTGGTCATCACATTTCCTGTGTATAACCCTGAACTTTCCTTTACAGAGAAAGGGAAACATGGCTGAATTTGGTCAATCATAGTTTTCCGTGCAAGTATGTTTTAAATGGAGTTCAAGTATGCTACGTCGGCCTTTCTGATTGGTTACTATCAGGGCCTTTCCTGCCATCACATAGACAGAAGGTAGAGAGAAAATGATCATCAATAAGCAGAAGCAAAGCAGACATAAAAAGATGATCAGAGCTGAGTTTTGTCTCAGATTTAATTTTACATTTCCTGTCCTAAGATTGTGGGAAAAAAAAAAGACCCATATGTTCTAATGTTTTTCTTTTTTTAGCATAAACCACCTGAATCAGTTTTTTTCCTTGCAACAAAATGTTTTTGATTGAACTAAATGCTCAGCATTTAGTCTATCCTTATCTAATTTTAGATAAAGTTGAATTAAAATATGATATGTCTTTTCTTTCTTGATAACTTGCATTTAAGTTTTCTATGATTTAATATGGATAATGAGACAGATAATTCAATTTTTATAAAACTATTTATGAAATCCAGTCACAGTGAGTATGTAGTAAACTCCATGTATAGAGCACTAAAGAACATCCTGCTATAAGAATGACCTTCAAAAAATATTACTTTTCTAGTCCTTATTAAAGTAAAAAAAAAATCAATTTGGAATTAGACAATCTGTATTTACCTCTACTGATCATATCTCTTATCATAACCAAATAACAAAAGACTGAGAATCAGTTTTATCAAATAAAGTATCCGCTATTTCCACCTCGTATGGTTGATGTAAAAATCATTCAAGTTAATATATAACATGTGAAGTCATTTGCACAAAAGAAAAATACTTTTGATTGATTGGCTGTGTGTTATGGCGGCAGGCCCTGAATTTTTCAATATACATACATGTAATCTTAACTTTATAATAATTCCTCCCTGAATACAAGGAAAGAATATATCTAATACAGTTGGATTTATGCTGCCTTAAATGTTTTTGTAATTTGTTCTTGCAAATAAAATTGGTATTAATATCTCCCCAGTAAGAATGCTATACATTTTAACTATCCACTCTAGGGGGAAAAAAATCTATGATATCATAACGAACTATAATTGTAAGTAATCCCTTTGAATAGTCTTAGAAAACTGCCTGTAATTACATGAAAGAGCATAAGGCGTCTTGGGGCCTTTTACCAGCTGTTTCCCGTCATCATGTCAGTCCTTGAAATTAGAAAATTTTAGATTCAAATGGGTTTGATCAGGCAAGGCCATCTTGAAACAAATGAAGACATTGATAGACTTCTCCAGTGGCAACATGATGAATTTCATTCTTGCTATAGGATCTGACCCAGTTATATTCCAGACAAGCTATGATAGGAGGACTCAGCTTCCTGTGCTACAGGCTGATGAATATCTGCAAGCATAGCATTATTCCCAAATTTATTTTACTATAAATATAAATTAGCAAAAAGCAGTATTCTTCCCAAAGTGATGAAACACATTTATGTAAGGTACACTTTCAACTTTGCTGGATGTGGCAAAACACTAACCAAATAATCTCATTTTGAAAACACTGCGAGCGCTTAATGGGACTAAGACAAAGTATTGTCCAACATATGCAAGTGTGAAGACTTCTGACCATTTTCTGTCAACCCTACACATGTGAATTTACACACCTTCCCAAATGACTAAGGTTGCTAAAATGAATGTGTAGTCTCATTTCATGCCTTGGATTACCTCAGTCCAGACTTTCAACACTACTTCTTGGATCAGATTCTAAAGAGAAAAATACCTAACACCATAGATCCTCTGGTACTATTTCTGTTAATAGCTGAAATGGGCATTGCAAAGCATTAGAAAGACATGAGTTCAATTTTTTAAAATTTATTTTTAAGAAATGATTCTACTTTCTTATGTTATATATATATAAACATTTTATATATAAATATTATATATTACATATATTTATATTCTATTTCATCACTGTTACAATGTATATTCTCAATTCAACAGCAACAAAGAGTCATATAAGGTTTAGTGTTAAAAATAAAGAACAGAGGGGTGCCAGGGTTGTTTAGTTGGTTGGGTTGCTGACTCTTGGTTTTGGGTCATGATATTGGGGCCCTGGGACTGAGCCTCATGTTGGGCCCTGCACTCAGCGGGGAGTCTGCATGAGGATTCTCTCCCTCTCTCCCTCTGTCCTTTCCCTTACTTATATGTTCTCTCTCTGTAAATATTTTTTTTTAATTGCTTCAGCATCTTTTATGGTGTTTGTAAAGTAGCTTCTGTGCAATACACATTTGCAGAAGGACCAGAAGGAGAGAATAAAGACAAAGAAAGAATAGAGACTGTGAAGGAGGTGAGAGGAGAGAAAAGGTTGATAAAATCAAGATTAGGTCAATCATTTCCTCTGACTTTCTTCAGAGCTTTAAGCATGATGACAGCAAGAAGGAATGATAGATGCCAGGCCTTTGAAAAGAATGGCATTAAAACTATGAATCAGTGAGAAAAATAAATATGAAAAATAAGTAAAAACCGAGATAGTTTTATATGTAGAGTTGTATGATCTACCAGGTGGGGAAAATTTTACCAAAATAAAGCAAAATAGAAGCCGTGTGTTCTCATGATCAAAGGTTTTCAAAGCTCAGTAAAAACACATTTGAGTCACATAGAGTCACCTAAATATGAAATTCAACAATGCAGTTGAAGTGGGAGTTGCAGAATCTAAACCTGAACAAAGACATGAGTGAGGCATGTAACCCATGCAATCATACAAGGTCCTTGAATAGGGTCCTACACTTGGGTGAAAGCTCTGTTCTCACCAGCTTGGTCTTGAAGTTCTTTGAAAAAGCATCCTGCACTTTCATCTCGCACTGAGCTACATGAATTTTGTAATCAGCCCTGGGGTGAACTACACAGCTATGTGGACAATGATATCACACCACATGAAGTAGGATTTTCCACCTCATTGACTCTCCTTTAGGCCAGTTGTTTCCATTAGCATTGCCAGCAAGAAATCAAGCAAAATCCTAGCTGATAGATCTGTTATCATGGAGTCTATCTGCACAGGTATTGCCCCAAATACTTAACAATGATATAATCATTTCCTTAGTAGTAAGCATCTTTCTTTCTTTCTTTTTTTTTTAATGACTTTATTTATTTATTTGAGAGAGAGACAGGGAGAGAGAGCATAAGTGAGGAGAAGGGCAGAGAGAGAAGCAGACTCCCCGTGGAGCTGGGAGCCCAATGCAGGACTCGATCCCGGGACTCCGAGATCATGACCTGAGCGGAAGGCAGTTGTCCAACCAACTGAGCCACCCAGGCGTCCCAGTAAGCGTCTTTCATAGAGGGAAGATTTAGAATTAAATATAGAAGTTGAGATGACCAAAGAGTGGAAGAATTTGCATATTTGATCATTTAAATAAATATTATATTTAAAGAACTTAGTCTGTGACTAAAACAATTTGAAAAATTTTAATTGAAAAAATAGTTTAAGCTTGCATCATCATGCTAATTTTATATACAATATTGAAACATTTAAAAGCACATATTTATCAGTATATCTATAAATAAATCTGGTTTAGATTCCTTCAATGTGATTGTCAATATTTGGTAGGTTTAGGAGTAAAATGCAAAAGTTTAAATAGAACATAACAATTTTTAAAACAACTAATTTATGAAAAATAGCTTTATTAAACCACAAGTATTAATTTGAACGACAAAGTAGGCATTTGCAAAATCCTTTCTAAAGACAAAAAATATGAGAATATAGCAATAAAAACTCACATTATTGAATACTTGAAATGGAGTAATTATATCTATTTATTCACTCATTATTTAACAAATATTCATTCATCAATGTGCTATGTGTACAAGAGTGAAATAGTGAACAAATGGAACTGATCACATCCTGATGTCAGTTATGTCTGTTGGTTTGGAAAGTTAACATTCTCATAAATGTGGCTCACCAGTTAAATGAGACCATGTCCCTGATTGGCAGTCTGAACAACTAGAATGTCAAGCGTTTCATCTCATGCTGGATTCATGTTGAACAGAATGGAACCCCTTGTTTTTAACTTATGCTTGTTGTTCTGGTATGTTTATGAATAATTCTGCTTTTACACTCAAAATGTGAATGGTAAATTTGAATGTATGTGACTCTTTCAGTGATGGGTTAAGCATCTCACCTTAGAAAATGACACAATTGCACACACATTCTTTATAATCTAATGTAACCCTTCCACTAGAGATAATGTAATTTTAAATCTTCTAGTAGCCACACAGAAAAGAGGAAAAATAAGTAGGTAAAAACTGTAACAACATACTTTATATAACTCATATTTCCGAAGTTTGATCTTTTAAATATGTAGCACTAAGCACATTTCAGGTACTCAATAGGCACAGGTAGCCAGTGGCTGCCATATTGGACAGCACATATACAAGTCTTTGTTTTCTCTGCCATGCCTTCAACTTGTACATCAGCAGGTCACAACACAAAAGCACCTTTGTCTGTTGGTAGAAACATAAATCTCTTATCAGTTGTCTTCAGCAGATAGAAAGGCTGGTCCAGGAGGCTTTCTGTGGCTACAAGAGTATAATGGGTTTCCATTTTGAGGTTCTCGCATTGGTGGTATAGTGGTGAGCATGGCTGCCTTCCATTTTGAGGTTCTCCCCTAGACCCTGCTATACAAACAGTTCTTAACGCAGCAGTGTTCTTTGTAAGGCATGTTTCCACCCTGCTCGACAGGATATATAAATTGCTTGGCATTCACGTAGATGAGGCTATGCGAGTTAGCTGAGTTGACGGAGGTTCACAAACTGAGAGAGACGGTTGGTTATGGATGTTCTCACTGTGTTGACTTCTTCTGAACGAATGACTCATTCAGGGATGATGATTAAGAAATCACTTCAGTCCATGATTTTAGTTGTAAGAACACCTTGGTATAAGTTGCATATTGTTAAGTATAATGTATATCAATGGTCTTTTGTTCCTGTTCACGTGTCCCACTTCTAGTCCCTGAGAAGGTTGCTAAGCAAATGTAGCAGCAGCACCCAACAAACAGGAACAACAGGCTCCAAAGTAGCTTCAGAAGAAAGTAATCAAGATAATCTAATTTCAGTACTTCTTTTTGCTCTGACTGAAAGTATGAGATCCTGGCAATAGGAAGACTATCCCAGCATCTCTGGCTCATCTTCCCCAAAACAAACTTTGAAAGACTATTCAATATTTGAGGTGCAAACTGCTTGTGTCTATATGCAACACTTCAGTCCCATGCTGTATCTTGTATTTAACCTCAGAGAGTACATTTATATTTTTTTTATTTTAATAAGAGACAATGTAGCAGAGTCAATATTCCTCAAATTACTCCACAGAAGGAAATGAATGACAGAAATCTATGAATATAGCTTAGAGGAAATAGACTGATGCCAAAAATATATGAAGTTTCCTGTTACATCTTTAAAATATTGAGTTAATTTGTATCATGTTATATATCTGTTGTATTTTTTATACAAATTGTGTATTTCCCCAAAATGTTTGAGGAACTACCATCCCAAAGGAACATGGACTGTATCTCCCTGTTCAGACTCACTTGGATTCTTGTCCTGGTGCATGAACTCAGATAAGTCACACCAACTTAATGAACTGGAGTTCCTTCACAACTAAATTTGGAATAATTCTGAAATAGGATTGCTGAGGGATTAAGCAAAGTTTTACACCAAAATTTCCTTCATGACAGAGAACAGAGTTTTTGTGGTGTCTGCTATTCCTTCTTTCTACGCTACCTCCTTCAGCTATGCATTGTTTTGGTCTAACAAACGATTATGGATCTTGTCACAGGCCCTGTGCCACTTACTAGAAAACAGTGTTATTAGAAACATATCTGGTCCCTTTGTGGAGATTGCATGAGTTGTCCATAAAATTGCTCGCTCAATATTCCTATCAAAAAGATATATTATAAATGTCTGCTAGATCAATGAGAAGGAAATAAAAAAAAAAGAGTTAATATACAGAAGGAGTGTAATGTTTTGTCATTCTAACCACTCTCTCTGGAATGTCTTCCTAATATTGGAATAAAGACAGAGGTAGCAAGCTCTTCCTCTATCCTTTGAAGTGGTTACTTAATATGTGACATCCGTGTTGCTGCAATGATTCCCACAGAAATGCATCCAAGGAAATCCAGGGCCTCCCATTCAGGATGATGCCAGAGTTGACTCAATCCTGAGTCCACACCTCAGGATTCAGAGAGTGATTATCATGTTTACCATGAACATCAACAATAAACAACAAGAAGGGATCTTGACAGTCCTTGGGGACCTCAGTGAGCAAGCAGTCTAACATCGGAAGATAGGACGAATGAAATAAAAGGAAATATTTAGGAATTAGTGTGAAAAACTCTGAGACTAGCAAAAGTCTTGATGTTTGGAACTAAGAATGAGAAAGACTGTATCATGGTGATGGTTTTCACAATGGATTTCTGCTGCTAGATCACAGTCTTATGTTAAACATAAAAATCCTCTGTATAATGGGGCTCTGAATAAGATCTCATTTGTAAAAATAAATATTTCTATAGCTTAAAAAATTGGAATCTACATAGATGACTTTCAGTTTTCATTTTATGCTAAAAGTCTACATTTCTGATGATGAAAAAAGCAGCAGACTCTTTCAACCAATCTTTTATTGAATGCATAATTATATGAAAAAATACTTTTTTTTTTAGTTTTTAATTAACAAGAGGAAATTACAGCCACTCATTAATCTGATATAAATCACTGGGTGAACTATTTCAAGTGACTAAAAATACACACTAGCACAGTCTTAAGTGTTGAAAGCAGTTAACTCTATAAAGATAGGTATTCATTAAACAAATATTTAGCCTGTCTACGCTGGAGTTCTTCCAGGATGAGGTGTGACTTTCTCCTTAAGTCAAACTTAATTATTTAATGGGGCAATTAAAAGGAGTGGATGTTTTAGATTATGATTTATGAGGTATGAAGTTACATTACTGTATAGCTACGTACCTTGCAAGTCTTCTTGCTTCCATTAAGGGTGATGAAATTTTCTTATAATTTCTCTATTGAAGAAAACTTACTCATCCTTCAGAAAACAAAGTCATTTCTTTTGGATCCTGTTAAAATTTCATCTGTTTATTTTTAGGCAGCAATAATCTCATATTTTAAAAAGAAAGTCTTCATTAAGGCAAGGGAAATAAATGAACTATCTCTTCCTGAGATGTCAAGTTGAATGACGAATTGACTTGAAGTTGAACTGAACACCAGACGCTGACAGAATTCAAAACAACCAAAAAAAGGGGGAAAAAAAAAAAAGCCCTTACAAATATGTACTCCAGGGTGCCTGGGTGGCTCAGTGGGTTAAACCTCTGCCTTCTGTGCTTGCTCAGGTCATGATCTCAGGGTCCTGGAATCAAGCAGGGAGCCTCCTTCCCCCTCTCTCTCTGCCTGCCTCTCTGCCTACTTGTGATCTCAAAGTAAACAAAAAAGTATGTTTTAATTGAAAAAATGATTAATAATAAAGTAATTCATAAAGTACCAAATAGCATTTTGAGTATGTGCCATAAGTACATCTATAAAGATTTGACATATACAGATTTGATGATTTAATTATTCACTAATAGTTGATGATGTGTTAGATGATGGCTAAAAAGAAGTCATAGAGTATTAATACAAATGTTAAATATGTGGTTGTACACATTTATAAAGACTTGAAATTTATACACAGATGATAATAATTTATCAATGGTTGGTTATATTATAGTCAACTTAAGTGTTGAATCTTAAATTTCTTTTCTTTCCATAATGGTATCTTGCCTTTTTATTCCTCTTTCTGACTCTGGCCAGGGCCTTAATAGATTTCCTACCTCATCACCTGGAACAGAAGTTTCCATTATCCTCTTGCACCCTCTTGGAATACCACACAGAGCCCACTCCTCATTGTTACCTTCCTACTTCTTGCTCACACTTCCAACGAATGTCACTTCTGCACTCCATGCCCTGGAGATAAACCATACCAGAAGCAGGAGCACCAGTGCCCCTGGGTCCTCACACTCCTGACAATGATCTTAGCTCTCATGTATTGATCCTTTCTAAAGGATCCTTTCTAAAATGCTTATATTTCCCTCATGCAGTTTTATCTTTCCTGCGTGGATAAACACACACACACCTTCCTGATATTACAGGTATGTCTATGTTCATCTTTTTTATCTCTAAACCTGACATTTTTTTAAGAACAGGAGCTGTGTTTAAATACCAAATAAGTTCCCCAAAGCATAGATTCTTTATATATATACATACACACATATATATATATATAATTATACATAGAAATAATCTATCTATAACTATCTTTAGAATATATTCTCTCTCTCTCTCTCTCTCTATATATATATATATATATATATATGTATACCCTAAAGATAGTACATAGCTAGGTAGATACAGATATATATAATTATACATATATATTCTAAAGATAGTTATTCACCTAAAATGAGTATTTATATAACAGCTACAAATAAGATTAATAATATATTGATGGTAATAATAGCTAATGCTTCTTGGGTATTTGCTTTATGTTTGGTACTGTTCAAAGTTTGGTACTGTTAAATCCACACATTCTCATTTAATGTTTATGGCAGTCCATTGAGGTAGGTGTTATGTTTGCTGTCCAACCATTCAGGTTTGCTTCTAGATCCCATGCAGTGATCCCATTTGGGACTGTTATTGGAGAAACTGGGCTTAGAGAATTAAAGAAGGTGTGTTAGGTCCTAAGACTGACAAATGGAAGAGTCAGGATTCAGAAGAGACAATCTGGCACCAGAGAACCCACTCTTAATTACTGTGTGTGTCACAACAGCATAAAAAGACCAGAATCAGAGAGAAGAGGTAGGATTAATAACTTGGTTTTGAAGAGAGTGATTTTTTGAATAAAGAATAGAGAACTTCAACTGTTATTTTGTCACTTTTCAGATATAATGACTAAGACTTAGGTTGGTTAATTTGTCCCCGAGTCACACATACACAAGGGGCAGAGTAGGGATTCTAGCCTAGGACATGGACTCTTCCAGCTGCGTACTTGACTAGAGTCAACAGAACAGGTGATGGGTGGAAGGGAGTAAGGCTGCCAACTACAACACTAGTTACATTGTACCACCACCCTGTCCAGAAGCAACGTATCTAGGGGCAGAGACACCTAACAACTTGGGATATTCATATTCTCTTCCCTGAGGAACTGGGGTTTGCTTGGAAGAACAGAGAGCCCTAAAAGTCTTAGAAACTTGTCATCTTAATAGTTCTCTAAAGAGAAAGCTCACCAGCACTGCTTCTGTGGTCCCTGCAGAGATTCCTGCTAGTTTTGGCCCTCCCTTCCTCGCATGAGTTATACCTCAATAATTCTCCTCAAAAATTCTCATTTTGGCAAATGTAGTCAAGATGGTGTCTACTGCTCACAATCAAATAAACCTTTATTAACACAAACAGTAAAGATAAAAGTTCTGTTGTAAGGACAAACCAACCAGAGGGAGATATTATGGAACAAAGAATGCAAACTTTCAAGAAATAGGCATCTATTGTCTTTAACACCAATATATTCCAAGAATCTAAAATTGTACCTGCACATTAAGATTTTTTGAATGAAATAAGTCAATTCAACTCCAGGTATAAAGGTTGTGATTGATTTGATCCAGCTCAGGACCTTTGGTCAGATGTAAAGTCAGTCTAATCACACATGGTCTTTTGAACAGTGAATTATGCTCATGGGGTTTCAGAGCTTTAGACAAAGGTAATGGGGTCCCTCTCCATGAGAACATTTGCCAGGGTGAGTGCAATCCAGTTTCTTTGTTGAATAAGATCGGAGAGACCATGTGCACTTTGCAACTTCTGTACTACTCAGATGTTCCCTATTAGCCATATTTTAAAAATTGTACTTGCGGCTCATCAGCAGTGTTTCTTTGTGTTACACTTAGCTTAGTGCAGTAGGATGATACAAAGAATTTAGTATCAATTTCTAAAATTCACTACCAATAATTATTCTGTGATGCCAGTTATTAATGCCAAATTATGCCTTATATGGTGAGAAACAATGTTATTTTAATCCATGTGAATGGGTTAGCTTAGTAATGCTATGTGTGATTTTTCTGGAGGTTGATAACTTTGCTTGCAGTAGATTTTCTTTAAAAGAATGGGCAGTTACATGCATACTTCAAAAGTATTTTCCTGTAAAAAAAAGTTATATAGGTTTTGTTTGCTATCTTAATTTTGGTTGTATTCTTTGATGTTAACACATTTTGTATAATTGTATCGTATAGCTGTATTGAATCATGTAGTATCAAATATTAGATGTGATTTAATAGTGTTAATCAATTTAAACCCATTTTAGTCACTTTTTTTTCTAAAAAATACTGCTAGATGCTGATGTTCAGTGTAATTTATTTGCCTGTTCAGTTACAGAAAGTGGTACTCAGCTGTAGAATGTATTGTACCTTTTACCACCTGATGTGTACACCCCATGTAACAGAAAAGGGCAACAATAAAACAGCAATCCTACAGAAAGGATATGGCAGAAAAAGAAAAAAAAAAGTTTTCTCTAAGTTTTCTACTTGGAGGAACAGGAGCAGCATGGTACTGTCAAGTATCATAGGTCAAGCCTATGGACTTTGACTCTACCATGACCTGGTTCAACTTCATTTCCACCACTTATGAGCTGAGTCGTCTCGAGGAGGGTTCTTAACCTCTCTGAGCCTCTTTCCTTATGAATGAAACAGTGATGATGATTGTACCTACCTCCAATGATTGCTGTATTAAGCAGATGATTAGAAAGCACTGTAAACATTGCCTATACAGAGTAAACACTCAATAAATTATCTATTAGGATTTGAGAAAATTCATTTATTTGAGAGATAATTACTAAGCACCCAGTATGTTCTAGGCAACATAAGTTATGCAGGTATATGTGATTGATACAGACCCATGGTTCTAAAAACAGTAAAGTTAAATACAAACTAATAGGCAGAACCCAAAGATATGAAAGGAAAGGAAAATTGAAGCTCTACTAGGTTTGGTAAAGGATTGTTTTCTAGGAAATCAATGGTAATATTATAGAACCATGTTTTTCCTTCAGAGATTCAGTTAAAAAAAAATCACTAAAAAACATAACATTCTTGCCCAAAGAGATACAGTAATGGAAGATATGAAAGTCCCACTGTGCAACATTAACCACTGGATAACATTATTAAATGCCCACTGTATAGAAAGTCATTGTTTATACTTTCTGCTATCTGAACAAATCTCTCTGATCCTTGATATTAACAATGGTAGAGGGGGCACCTGGGTGGCTCAGTGGGTTAAGCCTCTGTCTTCAGCTCAGGTCATGATCCCAGGGTTCTGGGATCAAGCCCTGCATCAGGCTCTCTGCTCAGCGGGAAGCCTGCTTCTCTTCCTCTCTCTCTCTGCCTGTCTCTCTGCCTACTTGTGATCTCGGTCTGTTAAATAAATAAATAAAATCCTAAAAAAAAAAAAAAAAGGTAGTATATATATATATATGCTATATTTCTTTGCTCAGCAATCCTTATTTCTTTTAAACAATTTACCTTCTCTATTCCTTTGCTCTGAAAAGGTGCTCAAACTCCAGTCAGGAGACAGAAACCACCACACAGTTATTTGAATGAGAAAAGTTTAATATACAGATTGATCAAGTATAGCAGGGTACTGGAGTAAGAAAAGAATAGCTAATAAGAAGGAAGAGAACCCTAGAGAATTAGGAGCACTTATAAGAAGGAACACAATCTCTGGTGTACTAGGTTGAATAATCATGTCCACCCTAAACCTCAGAATGTGACCTTCTTTGGAAATCAGATATTTATGGATATAATAAATTAATTTAAGAGGAGGCCTTACAGATTAGAGTGGGCTCCAAATCTAATGACAGATATTTTTTTAAGAAGATCTGGTAAAGTCATTTGCAGAAAAGGCAATGTCATGTGAAGATGGAGATAGAGGTTGACGTGTTGTGGCTACAAGCCAAAGAATGCATAGGATTGCTGGCAACCGCCAAAAGCAGTATGGGAAGAAGGAAGAGATATGGGAAGATTTCCTCTTTTTGAGTTTCCAAAAAGGGCCAATCATGCCAATACCTCGATTTTAGGCTTCGGAACTCCAGAACTTTGAAAGGATAAATTTTTGTTTTTAAGCCCCAAGTTTGTGGTAATTCATTATGGCCACACTAGAAAATTAATTTGCCTAGAACTGAGATCCAGTAACCAAAGAATAGCCCCTCCCCCACCCCGAGAGCTGCCCTCTGAACCTTACCGGGGAATTCACAGCTGTAGAAGTCACTGTGATGTCTCACAGATAGAACTTGCTGTCAATCTACCTTGCTGACTACTGGAGAAAGAAAAATCCATGCGTAGGTGGTCTCTTGAGAGAAACATCCCATTCTAAAACTTTCCAACGGGTTGCTGGGTAAAGCTGCCTGCTGCTGGGTGCCGCTGACCAGTGTGCATTGGAAGAGCTGGGTACTGGGCAGGAGAGAAGCTGCTTGTGCTTGAAGATCTGGGTGCTGGAGAAGCGGCACACTGCAGGAGCCACCTGAGCCAGCACAACACAACAAGAAAGGATAATCCCATCTCCCTGCAATGTTTTTTCCATACTGTCCACTGACAGAGCTTCCTAGTGTGCCCGTTGGCAAAGGAAATTCATTTAAAGGGGCCCAACTCTATTTTCAAAGAATGGGTAGTGAAGTGTAATAGATTTGGATAAATTGATAACTGGCCCAGTGGACAATCTTGTTTTTCTTGTTGTGGTTGTCCTTTGTTTTGTTTTCTTTTACATATCTCTCCCTGAACCACAGCAGGAAAGAAGCACCTGGAATTTAGAGAATCCTGAATTCCATGATGTGCAGACACCAGGAGAGAGAAATGTCCTGTTCTCTTTGCAGTGCAAAAACTAGAGGGTATGAATCTAGTGCTGTTAAAAGCCTTCTTAATTGCCATAGAGAATCTACCTGCAAGAAGTGCAGGGCAATCACAAACTCTGTGACCAAAACACGGAGAGGGAGCCCTAGTGATACTGTAGGAGCCCGTGGATCCCGCCTTAACTAAAGCTAATTTAATCCCAACATTCTTACATGTGTCCATTGTCAGAGTCGGGTTTCTGACAGTTCAGCCAAAGTATTCTAGCTACCAGATGGTTATCTATAGCCAGGTATAGCTTCCTTGAATCATTCTCCCTCATCCTATAGTTAAAGATTACCTTTTTTGCAGTCAAGTGAATGAGGCTTAAATTCCGCTACCTCCACTTATTAGTTCTTCCCCTATGTGATTTTCAATTTTATGATCTCTAAAAATGGATTAAGCTCTCTCCTGGAATAGGGGGGTGGGGTGGGGATGATGTTCAGTGAATGTCACTTGATTCTCTTGGTTCAATTGCTGCATTATTTGCATTGCAAAAATCAACTTACAGCTGCAGTGTTAAACCACACATCCCCAAGCAGAGGGTCAAACAATACAAATGTAGGAGATTCACTTAACACAAAAACACAGCAATGGACTGAAAGAGTTCCTTCTGTTCACTATACAAGTTTTGTTGTTTCTGTTGTTGTTTTAATGTGCTCTCTTTAATGTAGCTCCATACACCTTCCACAGTGTGTTGAAAGCTCTGGCAATAAATATTGCCCCCCCCAACTCCCCCCAACCCAGGGTCTCAGAAATTTGGGGAAGACTCTTCCCACTTGAGTTTCTTCATCTTCTCAATAATCTTTTGAGCTATAGAAGGTTAGGAATTGGAAGCTCTGAAAGGAAGGCTTATGTTCACTTCCACCCTTTATTCTGAGGAGTTTATTGACTCTTCAAAGGTCAAACAATCCTGGAGAAGCCTTTTGACCCTTTGCTCCATTCCTGTCCGCAGCAGACTGCTTGGCTTCCTCTCATGATACCGCAATGTTTTCTTTTTTCTCCCAACCTCCCAACCTCTGCCATTGAATGCTTTAATGTCATTACCACATGGCTTTAAAAAATGGCCAAGTTTCTCTTCACAAATCCAGGCAGTTCTTAGCATTCAGGCCAACTCATTTGCTTTTTTTCTAATTTTTTTTTTTTAAGTGAAGTTGGACATTGGGAGGTGTTTAAAATCTAACCTAACCGTTTCTTAAAGTAAATACTACTGTTTTTTACATAATCAGCCAATCTAATTATAAACTCTATAAAGTTACTTTTTTTTTAAGATTTTATTTATTTATTTGACACAGAGAGAGAGATCACAAGTAGGCAGAGAGGCAGACAGGTGGGGGGGGGGAAGCAGGCTCCCTGCTGAGCAGAGAGCCTGATGTGGGGCTCGATCCCAGGACCCTGAAATCATGACCTGAGCTGAAGGCAGAGGCTTAACCCACTGAGCCACCCAGGCGCCCCTAAAGTTGCTTTTTTTCCCCCACTCTGAAGAAACCCCTTAAAGGAAGGGTTTGATTTGTCTGTGTTTGAATGGCTTCCCTTTATAATTTCCTTACTGTGCTTAGATTGAAATGCTTTGACAAGTACCTGATAGTGTTTGCATTTGCAACTATGTAGTAGTACTAACAAGGCTCTGGCTTTAAAGATAAGAAAAATACTTGCTGGATTCTTGAGTAGCTAGCGATAAGAAAAGAAAAACAATAAAGACTCAAGCAACTCAGACATTCTTCTTGTTTAATGGCTAGAAGTATCTCAAATGGTTTACAGAAAATATTCAAGGCAGAACAGGTACAAAGTCAGAGAACTGTTGAAAAATTTAAAAAAATGAAAAATTATTTGAAATGACATAATGAAAATAACTTCATAATAATTAAGATCTCTATGAAAATAAAATAACCCTACCACTCTCAAACCTAGATATGTCACCTGATGTTGTGATCATACATTTGCTTACACATATTTTTTCTAAATTGTGTTTTACAATATTGAGGTTATAATTAAGTCATAAAAGTATGATTTTTATTATATCAGAAAGTTTAGCTCTTTTCCAGCTAATGAGCTTATCTATTGCATGTGGTAGCATTAATAATTTCATAAGGAAGGTGGTCGTACTGAATTTTCAGCAGTCCTTAGTCTCTTGCCCCTTGTGCTTTTGGATTTCGGGTCCAATTGTAATTTCTAAGTTATGGTGACTAAACTGTACATATGTAGCACTTTCTCTTTTTAACCTAGCAATTAAGTCACATTTCCTAGACAGTATTCTTAATGCAAAAGCAGCAGATACCATTTTTGAGATGTCAATGAATGATGAAACTGTTAACATTAACATTTTTTAAAAAGTGTATTAATGGTGACTTTAGTATATTAGTGATATAAAAATTTATTCACATTTACAGAACATGACTTTTTTTTTTAAAGATTTATTTATTTTATTTGAGGGAGAGTGAGAGAGAGCAAGAGAGACAGACTGTGGGGAGAGGGGCAGATGGAAAGGGAGAAAGAGTCCTGAATAGACTCTCCACTGAACGCGAAGCCCCAACTGGGGCTTGGTGCAGGTCTCCACGCAGGGCCGGATCTCGTGACCCTGAGATCACAGCCCCGAATCCTGACCCTGAGATGACCACCTGAGCTGAAACCAAGAGTCCGACACTTAACTAACTGCACCACCCAGGCACCCCGATAGAACAGAAATTTTATCAGCAATCAAAAGCAAAATTTTACATACAAAATACTCCTGCACGAAGCACTGAAAAGTGCCACTTTGTTCCCCACTATAAACGTTTACCAGACCCTGCTTTCTTTACACCATTAAGTTAATCCTTTGATAAACCATTTTCTTCGGTTTTTATTATAATTCCAGTTAGTGACATACAGTATTAAATTAGTTTCAGGTGTACAACAGCGTAATTTAACAGTCCTTTCATACATCATCCTGTGTTCATGATGACAAGTGCAGTGTTTAATCTCCATCACCTGTTTGAACATCAAAACCACTATTGGAAGCAATTATACATATATCCATTCAAGAATCTTTTTTTTTTAAATATTTTTTTAGGTTCTTGTGTTTGCAAAACAATATGGCAGGCTTTAAGATTTTGTAAGTATGAATTAAACATACACCTTGTCTTCAAGAACTGTCTAGTTTAGTAAGGACTAAAAAATGCATATAATTAACTATAATACAAGGGATTAATTTGCCAATGTTGAACACAAAATGAAAAAAGGGAGTTACTAGCTGGGAAGAAGTATAGAATTCTAATTGGAAGAGGTAATGTGGATAAGATCATAAGATTTAGTTATGAGTATATTTGAAGGTAAGGTGTTCCAGACAGAGGAGGTCACAGAATTTAAATCAGATAAGTAAGCAATGGTCATACACTTCTGGGGAAGATTAAATCACCCACAAGTTGAAAGTTCTAGGAAAGTAGATTCTGTTTATCAGTGCATCTTTGGTGTCTAGCCATATGGTACGTTATCAATCATTACTTAATGAAGGAAGGTAGGGTAAATGAGTATTAAGATTGGAAAACCAGATTGGACCAGATTGTAAAAAGCCCTGAATGCAAACTTAGAGAATGTGGATTTTATGTATAGGTAGTAGAGGTGTCTATGAAGCTTTTATTAGCAGGGAATGTCACAATAAGTGACATTAATGAATCTTAAGTTGGGGAGATTCATCTGAGAACAATATGTAAGATATAAAGATGTGAAAAAAGAAATGTGGTAGCCACCAACATATAAATTGCTATATAACAGAGAAGAAAGATAGTTAAAAGGCTCTGGGAGAATGAAATAATCAGTAAGCTGTTTTTAAATTAGAAAAGTGATCAGAAAAGTGTCAGAGCATGCTTTTTTTGTTCTTGGAGGTAAAGTCCAGATACCAGAATTGAAAATTAGATATTAGGTGAGGTAAGGGCACAAGACATTTATTATGTGCTCTCTGTGCTTTCCATTATGTTTTAGTTCCATTAATTTTCAGCAAACGTCACAACTCAGATATTATTACAATTTGCACTTCTGGGTCACACAGCTTGTAATTGGTGTAAGCCCTTGTGTAAGAACTCATAGAGTCAACGATCAGTGTATCTGTGTCTACCCAATCCTCCCCACTACTATTTCCTTAACCTTGGTTGGTTAACATAAGCCCTTGGGTTTTAGTTTGTTCGTCTGAAAACGGTAGAATAAAAGTAGATCACCTTTTACCTTCTATTCAGCTCAAATAGTCCATCATTCATTAACTGATTCTAAGCTATCGGTGACTAACTGAGATTATAAAATATACTTTCCTGTAACTACTCATTCCATCCAGTTTATGCAAACTAAGTGATCCCATTATAACAATAACTGAAATTCTCTGGATTCCCAAATCTATCTTATTTTTGGATTGGGATAAAGTGGGCAAAACATTAAAAGAACAAGCACACAAACGATAACAAACACCCTACCCCCACCCCTACACCCCCCAAAAAAAGAGATCTAGAGGAGGAAGAAAAAAGAAAAGACCTGGCATCTCAGAAAACTTTACTTTTTTAGAAATGAGGGCTGAAAGGGATGATAGGACCCACCATTTAGATAACCCTTGGGAACTGGGTCATTTTTTCCCCAAGCTGCCATGGGCACACCTTATGAATCCTTCCTTCTTTGCTAAGAATTATCTCCATGCAAGGGATTTCTTCCCTAGGGAGCTTGCTTCTAATGCCTGGGGATCATCTTTGTAGGGATAGAAACACCCAGACCCCTTGTCTCAATTCCAGACAATACTGAAGGACCACCTCAGAGCTCCTTCTGTCTAATCTCACACCCCTCTCTTTCTTCCACAGGTGCCATTCCGAAGAACAGACTCCAGTAAAGCTTCTACACACAGATTTCTGGCTTCCAGCGTGTTTCCTGGCCAACGTGTCCAGCAAACTTTGAGGATTTGGAATGACCCCTAAAGTTTCTGTTTCTCATTTGGTACTGAGAGTGAAACCACGGAGATTCAAATGGCACAGGAAATAAAAAAAGAAGTAGAGGTCTGGCTGAGAAGTACCACTAGCCTTTGAAAAGAAATGCCTCCTGAGGTTATATGATTTTATAGGATAAGTGTGCTTGTTCCAAATGAGGGCTTGAAACTTGCCAGATCATCTGAAGCAAGTTTGAAATACAAACAATTTTAATGCCTGCTCATCATTAATCCAATATTCCACAAACCAGTACTGAATATATTAGCTATAAGAGCAGAGTTTATTTATGAGTAGTAAGGTGGGAACAAGAACTCTCAGACTGGACTGATTCTTCTTGTTTGCCAAACTCAAATAGCATAGCCTCAAATTACACCCGAAGATACCCGGGACTTTGATGATTTTCACCAGGAGGTTTCAATTAATTTTGCCAAGGGTTGTTTCCTTGAAGGTACAAATGTAAATGCACCCACTGCTAATAAGTTTCCAGCCACTGAACTACTGGGAATGACAGACACGGTCATTCTGTTTCAAGTTGGACTTTAAAGATGACTTAAAAGTATTAATTTTTTTGAATTTTGTCCTGCAAATTAGACCGACAGAAAGTTGGTTCCTTTGACTTTGCTGGAATTACTCTTACTCTGTGTAAGAGTAAAAGACTTGTTTTTGAGGGCAAAGAATGTAAAGTACCTATCTTTAATCACCTTATGTACTGTGGCACTCCCTGTTCTCCTCTGGAGCCCTATCTAGCTATCTGTGGGCTTTCCTCAAGGTGAAGCCTCATGTAAGAATTTTTAGAGCTCACTAAGAAAAGTAATCAATTTTAAAATTAAAGTTTGAAGTTCTCAAAGATATAAATGGAGCATGTTTATTTAAAAATAAAATATAAAGCACTGACCATATGAAATAAAGACATTTAGGCATTCTTCAAAAAGCTAGTACACTCAGGACCGTTCAACTATTCCTTTGTAACACTTAGGAATGCAGGAAATGTACTCACAACTGCTGTGCCATTTCCATCATTTTAAATATCCAGATATAAATCTCAGAATTTGTATGTACACGAAAGAACCGAAGAATTTCAAAGGATGTATCTGCATGTATAGATAGTAAGGAGATTAGATGGAGGGAATTACCAGTCCAGTCCTCTTGTGTCTCAGCTCATTTCACAATTTAAAAACATACGAAATATTAACATCAAGTTATTGGGGGTTTGTTTTACAAACCATCCCTACCATTGGTACCCCTCCCTTTCCCCTCATCTTAGACTAATTATTTTAAAATCTGGCCTTTGCTCAAGAAAACAAGCAAACGTGGGTGAGGCTATGTGGAAAGGGATTTTATATAAAACAGACGTCCTATTTTTAGAGAAAGGAATCGCGGCCTCGTTGGAGCTGCCCTGCAGAGGTAAGACTCTTTAAACAATGAAAACAAGGGAGGTTATAGAGAGAGTGAAGGGGGAAAAGAGACAGAAGTCAATGCCATTTGCCAAAACATGATGAGCTTGAGCCGATCACAGCAATAACTAACAGAAACAAGCCCCCCAAGACACATGTCGGGCAGCCTCCTGACCCGGGCCTGCTGAAGAGAATTCTCATCAGCTCCGGAGTCCCTTTGCTCTGCTCCACACAAGGATTACAGCTGATGAGTTATGACAAGCACCCAGTGGAAACCCAGTCAGCCAGGAAGGGCATCACCCCTTTTGGTGTATGCATTCACATTACTCTGGCACTTATTATTATCATTTAAATGTAATCTCACCTTAGAAAGAAAGAAAAAAAAAATACCCCCATTTGCTGCCAACTTAAGCCTGATGAGGTAATTGAAATAATGTATTAAGGCTTCTAAATGAAAGGCTCCAGATATAAGAGCTGGCAGTGTTGCAGAACGGAAACATTGTATGCCTCCCTTGGTGACATAACCTCATTAAAATGTGGGCAGACACACACACACACACGTGCCCACGTACACACACACACACACACACACACACACATATAGAGGGAGAAATGAAAAAGGACAGCAGCAAATTTCGATCCAGAGAAAAGAAGGAAACCGTTCATGTGTACATGGCTGAACATTCTTTTGTTTTTGTTTTTGTTTTTTTAAAGATTTTATTTATTTATTTATTTTTGAAAGAGAATGGGGGGGGTGGGAGAAGAAAGGGGAGAGGCAGAGGGAGAAGCAGACTCCACGCTGAACAGGGAACCTGATGTGGAGTTTGATCCGGGACCCCAGGATCATGACCTGAGCCATAAGAAGTTGCTTAACCCACTGAGCCACCCAGACACCTCATGGCTGAGTATCTTTAACAGAGTCACCACACCACAGCTAAACCAGAGCTGTTTCCCTTTCCTACCAAGAGCCATCTGACAAGCTGGGGAGAAATGGACGGGAAACACACAAACTGTTAAAATTGACCTCTAGCAAGAAATACAACCTTCTAAGACTTTCTCCTTTCTCCAGTAAAAAAAAAAAATAAAAAAAAATAAAAAAAAATCATAACAATACCCTGTTTCCTTTATCTTGGCAGAATGAGGTAAAGGAAACAGGGCATTGTACATACAGCAGAGACATGCAACTATAATGTGGCCATGCGTTCACCCCCCAGTCAAAGACTAGGTCATACCAAGTCTGTAGGTAGCATCGGCTGGATGGTAGGTCCCTTTCCACCTGGCTTGTTAGCAGCCAGGAATCTTATCACTCCACACCAGCTCCCCAGACTGACACAGAGAAGGATGGATGGTCTTATTACATGCACAAGAGTTATCTGAGACTGCTTGAGCAACTCCTCCTTTTATCTTTCAGGCAGAGCATGGGGGCCATTTTAATATCCTTAAACTGCTCATCCATTGTTAGGATGACACTTCTTTATCTCTCCAGAGTTTAAAGGCTTATTAGAGAGTTCAGTGGTTTTCTAATCACAGAATAACAGCTCTCCAAATGTGGCTTTTCCTCTTTTTGGGGAAGTGGTCCAAAGTTGGATTTTTTTGGTCTTCCCCTTCCTGTTCAAAGGCTCGTTTTAGGAATCCTGCAGAACATGACACAGGTGCCAAAAAATCAAATGGCAAATATGCCCTGAGTACCTGGTACGTGCAGAGTAGCAGGTGGAAATTCTAGGACTGGTGAGAAGAAAGGAACTGGAGGTTGGTGTATTGGTCTGCTGAGCTGCCGTAACAAAATACGGAGGTTAGCTGTGTTACACGACAGAAATGTACATTCCCACAGTTCTGGAGACTGATAGTCCAAGATTCAGGTGTCCGTACGATTTGTTTCTGGTGAGGCACTTCTTCCTGGCTTTAGATGGGCACCTTCTCATTGTGTCCTCACATGCTGTTTGTTTGTTTGTTGTTTGTTTTTCTGTGTGTACATGCAGAGAGAGATCGCATGCTCTGCTCCCTCTTCCTCTTCTTACCATGCCCCCAGTTCTGTGGGATAAGGCCCCTTCTTAGGACTCCTTTCACCTTAATTACCCTCCTAAAGACCCTATCTCTAATGACAGTCACACTGGGGATTAGGGCTTACACACATGAATGGGATGGGGGCACAATGCTTCTGAAACTCTTAAGATATGGTGCATTTCATTTCTCTGAAAATGTAAAGGTCCTGCTATATATAAATTGAGTTTTTCCCCCCACACCCCACCAAGAAACATGTTGAAGTTGCAGCCTGCAGGACGTGAGAATGTGGACTTACTTAGGGTCATTTTAGATGTTATTCGTTAAGATGAGGTCATACAGGACTACCATGAGCACTTAATGCTGTAAGCCTAGTGTCCTTGCAAGAAGAGAAGATACGCAGAGGGACAAAAAGGCAGAATGCCATGCGAAATCCTATCGAGGTGTCAGAGGAAGCATGGTGACACCTTGATTTTGGATTTCTAGCCCCCTGAAGTGTGAGTCAATGAATTTCTATTTTAAGCCACCTACCATGTGATACTTAAGAAACTCACACAGGCCCCAGGCCTCCAGCTTTTTCTTCTTTTCTGTCTACTGTCACTCCTGATATCTTGGCAGCCTCAGCATTTTAAATACCAACTCAGTTTCCATGACTCTCCAGTGTGCATCTCTGGGGCAGAACTCTTCTGGAATCCAAACACCTACTCTGTGTTTCCAGTGGCTTGGGCAATGAGCAGCTCCAACATTAGATGACCATAATTAACTCCTCGTCTTCCTGCCCAAACTGGTTCTGGCAATCTGACTCAAGTCACCAAACCTGTAAGCAAATCCTACTGGCTTTACCATCAAAATATCTCCAGCTTCTGCCCATTCCATGCCACCTTCACAACGAGCACGCCGGACCAAGGCACCGCTACCCTCTACGTGGAAAACATAGCGCCCTTGTGACGGGCTCCCTCCTTCTGCCTGCTGTCCCTACAATGTATTCCCATCAAAATACGCAGACCTTCTAAAAAGTTAAGTGAAATTATATACTCCATAGGCTCACCATGTCACTGAGAGTGAGAGCCAAATACTTTTCATTGTCCCCCTGGGTCCACCCTGTCCCTTTTGTCTATCAGAACTCATCTCCTGCTATCTGTCTGCTTACTCACTTAGTTTATGCACGTGGCCTTCTTGCTGTTCTTCAAACACAGCAGGCATGGCTGTCTTTTCCCTAACGATCCCCATTACATAGGACTCACTTTCTCTTTACCTCCTTAATTAAAGTCATTGATCAAAAATCTCTTTGCAAATGATGCTTCTCCTGACTGACCATTAAATAGCATGCCCTGACCCTTCCTGCTTCACCCTTACTCTGTTTTACCCAGATCACTATGCTTCTTGTTCTATGTACATATTTATTACTCTTGTCTGTCTCTTCCACTGGCATGTAAGCTCCAAGATGGTAGGGACTTTCGTCTCTTTTAAAATTTGATGCATCACAGGAGTCTAGAGAAATGCCCAGCACACATTTGGTGCTCAGCAAATGAGCCATCATAGCCACTCTTTACACTTGTTTCTTACGTACAAAGTCACTCAGCAGGAATCACTTGCTGTAGCACAGAATTTGATTACTAAATAAAATCTGCCCCTGATATTCATATGTAAAATGAAATCCATCCTCTATCTATGAAAAAAATAAAGTTTTACTTAAGCATTTGTTTTTTTAAACTTTTTTTTTAAGATTTTATTTATTTATTAGAGAGACAGAGATCACAAGTAGGCAGAGAGGCAGACAGAGAGAGAGGGAGAGAGAGGGAAGCAGGCTCCCCGCTGAGCAGAGAGCCCGATGTGAGGCTCAATCCCAGGACCTTGAGATCATGACCTGAGCTGAAGGCAGAGGCTTTAACCCACTGAGCCACCCTGGTGCCCCTTACTTAAGTTTTTAAATTGTAGAGTGGGAAGGAGCACCTTGCTGGCTCAGTCAGTTAAATTGTAGAGTGGGAAACAATTTGTGTTTTGAGATCACAAAGCTGAGTTCGAGGGATCTGAATGTTCATTTGCTGACACCATCAGAAGTCATGTGTGAATTGTGATTCATTGTGCAGTTCTCACTCACCAAAGTTGGGTCATTCACAAACAGGCAAAGCTGCCAGAACATGCCACACACTTGTAAAAATATTTGCATCCTGTCTCTCCCTACTGGATCTGTCCTTGCGGGACACTTTGCGTACTCTCCATCTAATTGGAGGCAGACTCGGCAACATGAGTAACTTTGGCCAACCCAATGTCAATGGAAGTGACTTTTGCCACTTCCAAGCACCCGTTTTAAGGTTCTGTGTCATTCCACCCTCTTTCCTATTTGCCTGCCACAGGAACACCAGACGCAAGATTAGTACTGCTTCTTTCCCCTGGATACCCTGAAGAAGATACGGGACAGAGCCCAAGTTCAGCGCACAGCAGCATGAAACAGGAGTGAGAAATAAACCCTTTGGGTGGTCAGCAAACACTGACTCATACACCGTAGGACATTCACTATGAAGAAATCCTCTTCTTGATGGCTCTTATGTGCCTGGAGCTAGGCAAATGTTACCTTCTGTATGATAAACATTTTTCCCCTCAGGAAATTGAAGTATAGGGAGGTTAAATTATCTAAAGCTACAGAGTCAGAGCGTGGCAGAGCCAAAATTTAAACAAAAGGCTATCTGATTCTTAAGCCCAAGCTCTCAGTCTTTTCCATTAACATTTGATGTTGATTAAAAAATAATAATAATAGACATCCTAAAGTTAAAGCTGGTGTAAGTACAGGAAGAGATTGAACAGATAGTGGCGAAAGCCTGGATATCAGCATGTGGCATCTTTGCTGTCCCCTGCTTAGATTTTCCAAAGAAACACATACAGTCCTTGCAAGAGCATTTTGACTCATCACGTAAGCCCAGGCAACATCTCCCAGCATGGGTGGCCGGGGACTTGGTTTTGTTTGTTTTATAATATGTTAGAACATTGCCAGCTAACATTTTTAAGCTCTTTTTTTTTTTTTTTTTTTTCCTTTTTAGCCAAACGAATTCCAAATGTTTGAAATGCTAAATTGTGGGAAGAACTAAGAGTAACCCAGCAATACAGATTTTTTTTCTTTTATGAAAAATAAACATTTTGAAGAAAAGCAAGATTCATCTCTTCACTTCAATGGGGAGGAGCGGAAGGCAAACCATCACGCATCCCAGATATTGTGGTACAGAAAACATGCAGTTTTTTTTTTCTTTTTTTAATTTTTCAAGATGTCTTTAGATATTATATAAACTAAAACATACTACAGAATATGACATACTTTAGACATACAATAAACTAGGACTAATTTATGATGGAAAGACCTGAGCCTATATTAATTAACAACCCTTTTAGTTGCAGTAACAGGAAGTCAGTCCAGTTCTTCATTCCTCTCTATATCTATGCCTTTTGCCATATAACGTTGTAATGCCTTCTTACTGCGCATGTGAAGTGTTTTCTTCAGTGGCTCCTAGGACTTACTTTTGCCAACAGAATGAGGAAACGCCAGCACGCTCATACATTAACCCTCAAGGAACTTTGCTCGTTCCATTTCTTCTCGTGCTCTGCTATTTCTATGGAAGAACATGCCTCATTTAGCATACTAATCCCAGGAGGAGGTCAAGAAACATGAGGAAACGTGAACGATCCCAAGTCATGCCCGGTCTAGATTAGATCACCTCTGGCTAATTTGTGTAATCCCGAGGTGAATAATGCTGATCGCTGTTTGTTCCTGAGATACTATAGTTGTTTATCAAATAGCATGACTTATTTGTTGTTAGAGCATCACTCTTCTGCGGGAAGCAGCTCCAAGATACTTGTGACTAGAGGGACACTTAAACTGGAGCCCAATTCATTGTTTTTACCAGGTGCAGTATGTAATTCAGTGTCATCCCTAAAGGAAAGAGTTATGAAATGTTCCTTGAGAGGCATCAGAGATGCCCAGGAAGAGATTGTGTTATAGGTCTACCCCATATTTTATACTTTTTTTTTTTTAATTACCACTCTCTCCAGATTCTTGATGCCCACCAATAAATAGAATTTTATAATAGAACTATGTTTTTTTAACCTTCCTATCTGCCTGGAATTCTATTCCACCAGCTTATATCTGCCGGGTATAACTTCCTTGAGCATAACACTTTGGTAAGGATCTGTCTACACCCATTTTATAGTCAATCTACCAAAATTTACCTAGTATATTAGTTTCCTAGGGCTGCCATTACAAATTACCACAAACTGCATGGCTTAAAATAACAGACATGTATTCTCTCAAAGGTACTAGAGTCTAGATATCAGGGTGTCATATGGCCATGTTTTCTGGGAAGGCTGTAGGGGAAAATCTGTTGTATGCTGCTCTCCTAACTTCTGGTATTGCTGACCACCCTTGGTGTTCCTTGGCTTATAGATGATTCACTCCAGTCTTTGCCTCCATCCTCACATGGTGTTCTCTCCTTGTGTCTGTGTGTCTGCGTGTTCTCCTGTTCTTGTAAGGACACCAATCATAGTGTATGCAGATCCCATCCTACTCCAATATGCCCTCATCTTAACTAATTATATCTGTAAGGATCCTAAAAGGTCATATTCTGAGGTTCTAGAAAAGATGTCAATTTGGGAGGAAGATACTATTTCAACCCAACACATCTACAATAATAGAATCCTGGGGTCAAAAAAAAAAAAAAATCTCAGTTGACCAAGTCATAATGCTGTTTTACATTAATTCCATCATTGTCTCCTCACCTGCTGTCATTAATGGAGTGCTCAATTCCTTGGAAGCATGTCAGGTCTAATTTTAAAGAGCTATTCTTTAAGAATAAATTCAGATATCCATTTAAAAAAAGATTAGACAAATAATGAATGCCATGTTCATATGGGGGGATACCATGTAACTGTTAAAATTACAAAGACCTAAAGGTCTTGACATATCAGACATTTATAGCACTTTGTTGGGTGAAAGGTTAGAAAACAACACACAAAAAAATCAGTTTCATTTATTTTGATAAATATGTATATGTATATTTTGAAGGTTAAAAAATAAAAAATATTGAAGTTATGTTTGGATGCTGGAATTAGAGTTGATTTTTTTACAATTTTTTCTGCAGTGTCTAATTTTATTTATTTTAAAAAAATAATAGTAAAGTCTTACTTTTCCAATAAGAAAAAAAATAATTTGCGAAAAAAGAATATATTATTGTTTATTTTGATTAGAAACTCTCTTTCTAATAAACTTCAATCATCTTTTCCCTGTTTAGTCTATGACTTCAGAGAATTGTGAAATAACATCTTTGTGAGGCTTTAAAAAATCCCTAATCCATTATTTTCAAAAATGAGTAAAATTTATATGTTCTATGTTGCTTCATTCCTACTTTCACTGGGATACTATAGCAAATACAGGGTCTTTAGCCACCTACGAATGAAGGGAAGTGAACAGACATGATCATCAAAGGCCATTTGTAATATTTCCGACTTCCATTGTTTTTAAATTCTTACCAGTTTAATAAGCAACATATATCATAGTATTTTAGTTCTAATTTATGTCAAAAGTAACATTAAGTACCTTTTCTTAGGCTGATTAATTATTTTAAATTCCTCTGTGAATTACCTAGAACGTATTTTTGCACTTTTTTTTTTTACTGATTTATAGGAACTATTTATATGTTCTATGAATCTGTATAATAATCCTGTTGTGTGTGTGTCTGTTTTCATTATCTGCCATTTGGATTTTGTCTTTCTGAATCTCTCATTAAGATATAATGAAGTATATGGGGCAGCTGGGTGGCTCAGTAGGTTGGGCCTCTGCCTTCGGCTCAGGTCACAATCTCAGGGTCCTGGGATCCAGCCCTACATCGGGCTCTCTGCTCAGCAGGGAGTCTGCTCCCTCTCTTTCTCTCTGCCTGCTTCTGCCCACTTGTGATATCTGACAAATAAATACATAAAATTTAAAAAAAAAAAGGAAGAAAGAAAATGTTAAAAAAAAAAAGATATAATGAAGTATATAAACCTGTCAATTTTCTCTTTGAAGTTTTTTGTTTTGTCCTGCTTAGAAAGAACTTCCCTTTTCCCAACATTATGGGCAATATATTTTCTTATATTGTCTTTCTGTATATCTTTATTTGAATAAAAAAGGTAAACAAGTTATAGCAACATGGGCAAAGTACCTCAGCCCTACTGGTTCACTTTCCACGTCTTCAGAGTCTGTTCCCATTGTAGCACAGATATAAGTGTGCAGTAGTCAGCTGAGAATTGAAGACCAGTAAATCTAAAGCCTTGCCAATCATAAGGAACTCACAAAAAAGGCTGAGTGATCCTACACTTTAAAATAGTTTTGGTGACTTTCACAATCTCCTGGTGTTCATTCTGGCCAGATAGATTCTGGCCTATCTTCAATAAGATAGAACATCGAGAACATCTTTGATTAACCAGTTCATTAAGGAGGTTGTGTTCATTATTATTGCAACCATATGAACCAGTTCCATATGAATTTGTATAATATGTCACTGACAGTAGACCTACAGCAAGTGTTATTAGAGTTATCATGATGTGTAATGACAGGTAACTCTTTTTCTGAGTGATGGCTATTATCCAGGCACTATACTAAGAACCTTAACAGAATTACTGCGATTAAATATTACAACAGTCTGTAAGAAAGAAATAACTATTACCTTCCTTTTCCACAAATAACCCCACAACTAAGGCATAGAAAGCTCAGTCAATTTATCCATCTTTCAATAGTTGATAAACAGCAAAGTCAGGGTCAAATACATATTCCCTAAAGGAGAAAGCAAGTTAAACTTATTTCAGATGATGTATATGTAAATGTTGATAACAAAGACCAGAATACTACTGTCAATAAAGGAGAAATGGTGTTTCTGTGGTCTTTTCTGAACAAAGTCTACCCATTAGTGTGTCCACAGGGTTCACACTTCCCTACTGAGGGTTAAATGGTTAGAAGTTTACAGGAAATTATACTCTATGACATAAACTGGAGAAGGAATTAGCATTTCAAAGCTTATGTGTATCTGCTAGGGAAATCTCTAGAACAGACCTGCACCATGCTACACAAGCCGCTGATTGATATTCAATGAAATAAACAAGCAGGGTGGTCCTCAGAGGCTTCTTACATATAGTCAACCCAACCACACCATTCTCTCTGTTTCCTTTCTACAGCCTTGCCCCTCACTCCCATCCCAAACTTCCTCACTGTCACAGACCTTAACACACCTACACTGGATGTCTTTGGACCATATGTTCCACAATCTATTGAGTACTGTTTTTATACTTTTGATGTATTCAACCTAATATTTGCATCCCTCGTTTTCCTTTTTTTTTTTAAGATTTTATTTATTCATTTGAGAGAGAGAGAGAGAAAGAGAAAACAAGAGCTAGGATCATGACTGGGAGCCTGAGGCCGATGCTTAACCAACTGAGCCACCCATGGGCCCCACACTTCTCTCATTTCATAAAGCACTTACCCATACATCTCCTAATTTAAGTTCTCAAGTTATGCCAGCAAAATGGGTAAGAGATACTTTTGTTTTATAGGTGAGAAAATACTACAAAAAGAGCTCTTTAATAATGTGGTGGCAATACACTTCTCCAGCCTCATATCCTAATACAAGAATCATAACAACACTAGTCCAGGAGATTTTATCTGTGACACCTCTTTGTCTTTGGTCCTGCTTTTCCTAAAACATTTCTCCTCAGATCTTCTTCTTCTTCTCTCTTTTTTTTTTTTTTCTTTTAAAGATTTTATTTATTTATTTGAGAGATCCCAAGTAGGTAGAGAGGCAGGCGTGGGTGGGGGGGAAGCAGGCCCCCTGCCAAGAAGAGAGCCCAATGCGGGGCTCGATCCCAGGATCCTATGATCATGACCTGAGCTGAAGGCAGAGGCTTTAACCCACTGACCCATCCAGGCACCCCTCTCCTCAGATCTTCTAACTTTAAATTCTGGTTGTTTTTTTTTTTTTTTCCCATTAAAACACTAAGCCTATTGAAAACATAAAGAAACAAGAAGTCTACTGAAATGTATGTTTTTACATGAGTGATCATAAACAGCTTCAATATCAGCCAATTAACTTCAGGAATTGCAGTTTATCTCTACTTTTTGAATGTTACCTAATTTCAGTATCAAGCTGATACTTCCCTAATAGTGTCCATGACTTACTTGAGAAGTTGCAAAGATATCGCTACTGCTGGAGTAAGTTAGAACTTTACAAGACAACTACTTTGAAGCAAAACTCTCATTTCAATGCATACATTCTGGTTATTTTGCTCTTTAACAACAACAGCAATAACAACAACAACAAAAGCGCTAGTGCGTCATGGTTTCACCTCAATGGACACTTCAGTTGATTGACTGGAAGAAATGTCAATGTCTGTGGATCTAGATAGAAAATCGGAGAGATATGCCATTTGGGAATATCGGGTCTGTGCCCTATGTTGCTTGAACTCTGCAAACTCTTCCTAAGGATAAGAACTCACAGCTGAGACACACAAGACTTTATAAAGGAAAACACATCTGCATAAACAATTCATGTTCTCCTTCAGTGTTCCTGCCTAAAGGTTTCATCAGTGTAACTGGTTTTCCTTTGATGTGATGCTTCCTTCTGTGACTTTCTACCCCCATTTCTTGCTTAGTGCTTACAAGGACTTGTCATTAGGCAAGCTTAGAGATTGTTTTGCAGGTAAAATAATTAAACAAACAAACCCTCAACTCTGTTTTTCCCCCTTGCTCTCTTTAAGAAAAGTTATTAAAACTATTCCTTAATTGGAATAGAACTATATTTTTAAAGTAGAGGAAACCTACTCATGATTCAAAAATAAAAACCGAAAACTACATTAGTTAAAAAAAAAATAGTTGAGCTTGATCCTATCTTAATGGTGACTAAACTTGCAAAAACAAAGTGTGGTAGGTATGATTCAAAATTTCCATCGGCATATAATTTGCTGCTATGAATGAAACACTGAATGTACATTTCATGCAGTCAGTCTGAGGAGAACTAGAAAATGAATCTGATTCTCTCCACTATCTGAGGCAGGAAAAGTGATATGCTTTCCAGAGTGCAGGGAGAAATGAAGAAATGAACATGCTCTTGGAAATTCCCTTTCCAACCTTGAACAGCCTAAAAACAATAAATTTGGTTAAAGCAGAATGCCTGTGTCTGGGAGTCCGCATTCTTTACAGATTGAATCATTGCTGACACTAGGTTCAGATTTTGACCAGAGTTAGGGAGAGCCAGTCTCTTCATTTCTTTTCTTTTCTTTTTTCTTTCTTTCTTTTTTTTTTTTTTCGTGTTTGCATGTATTAGGATGAATCAATTTTTTTTTTTTTTTTTTTTAGCTATGGCTAGAAACATTTATTGTGCTAAATAAAATACATTGTCCCTCATCACCAAGGTTTTAGAAGAGTAATATTTAATTCATGGCTAACTTATCCTCAGGGGATTATTCCCTCTTACGATGTGGGAAATTTGGATATGCTGTGATCCTGAGGAACAAAGAAAAGTTTTACAGACCAATTTCTGTAGCTTTATCTTTATATATACATCTATATGCATATCTGTATTTATACCTGTACCTATCATGAAATAAAGTCAAGTAACAACAAATTATGTGGTGATAGAATACTTTATGAATGTAGCAGTGAGTTACAGCAAGTGTGGTCTGTACAGGTAGGTATGTATTTTCCTAGAAGTTATGTTATTTATTTCAAAGAACCTCAAAATTCACTTTAAGAAACTACACATTAACCTCTTTCTCTTGAGAGTCCTTACATTTTTCTTTCACAATTTCCTGGGCTTGAACATTGGCTTTGAACAAGAATATGTCTTCAATGTCCATTTCTTGACACTTGCTTAAAGACATTTGTCTATGGGATTCTGAAAAAAATTGCATTACCTTTCTCTGCAATCATCAGATTTTCTAGGAGAATTTTGTGTTATTTGGTTTTGCTTTTTTTCTTTTTTCCAGAAGTTGAGGCTTTTCATCAGCTTTCAGTAATTTTTTCAATGAAATTTATGGCTTAAATAAAATGAGCTCACCCAGTGGGTGCTATACAAGTAGCTTCCTGTGAATTCTCACGGCCAATTATTTTCAATGTACCAGTAGATCATAAATCTCAAAGGCCATAAAAATGTTTCTTCCCAAGGTATGCTCCGGTCTGTAAATTCTAAGGTGGATAGCCTTCACCTCAAATTCTGAAAGTTCATTTTATCTTCTTCTTTTTATTTTCATCATAAATGATTTTTTAGTGCCTAAGAATTGTGTTTGAGGGACAGCAACAAATCTTTAAATTTTCTTTCTTCTTCTTCTTCTTCTTTTTTTTTTTTTTTTGACAAAATACAAACATTGGAATGAGTAAGCTTTATCCAAGTTTTGCTTTCTAAATAGCTGTAGGCCTCCCTAGTGACTGGACTTCAGTTACAGTAAAAAAAGATATGATTCATAGAGTAGGAGAAGAAAAGAAGCAGAAAAGGGGAGAAAAAAAACAAAACTTTCCCATCAGCTCTCCAAATCACACAAATAATCAGTTTATCAACAATAATTACTATGTTCCTTTATTTTCAATTTTAAATTTTCTGAGATTAGAATGTATCCTAAATTAATATGTATGTTCAGTGTAGTAAGTAGTGTTTCATTTTTGTTTTCCTGAAGGACTTATTGAAAAGAAGTTATCTAAATGACAAGGTCTGAATAAAGCAGAAACTATGTATTCAAGCTCGACTTTTCTCCTAGACCTGGCCACCAAGAGAGGTAGACAGAATATGACTGTGTGAGCCTGGAAGACCAAGTTCAATATTTATAATAGTATATGACATTGAACTAGGAGCTGTATAATTGAGAAAGAAAACATTTAGCAAGGCAGTACATGTGATAAACTCGACCTTGGGAGGTAAAGTTCAGGGATAAGATCTCCTGTCAGAGCCAACACCAAAAAAGGTATGACTCTACTAGGAAATCTCCTCCTTCAGTAGGAACTGGATGTAAGACATTTTGTTCTTGAAAATTTCTCATTCCCTTGCCTCTGGATTATAATTCACAGAGATAATTGTGTTACTTCCCATGATGTTTGCTTGTTTTTGTGTGTTAGTTTCCACAAGGGAATGGAAGTCAGATCATGAAGGTAACATGCAAGATTCTGAGCAAGTATTGGATGGAATAGACTCAAAGTGAACTTGAACAGTGAGCCATAGGCTTTCAGACTCTCTCTTTTAAGAATGAAGTGCTTGGGGGCGCCTGGGTGGCTCAGTGGGTTAAAGCCTCTGCCTTCGGCTCAGGTCATGATCCCAGGGTCCTGGGATCGAGCCCCACATCGGGCTCTCTGCTCAGCGGGGAGTCTGCTTCCCACTCTCTCTGTCTCTGCCTGCCTCTCTGCCTACTTGTGATCTCTGTCTGTCAAATAAAAAAAAAAAAAAAAAAATCTTAAAAAAAAAAAAAATTAAAAAAAAAAAAGAATGAAGTGCTTGTCTCAAATTTCACATGTCTGAGATAGTGTAAAATAGCAATAATAAATAAATCACAATTGGATGAATAATTACATTTGGTAGAACAGGAATGTTTTGCAGATTCCCACTGAAATGTGTAGACAAGAGAGTGGAATGAAAGATTTTGCATGTGAAGTTATGCTATTAACTATTTCAGAAGACACACTTTGCAATAAGATAACACTTTAAAAAAAGCATTTAGGGAGAAAATTTTCAGTCTCACAGTGAGTTACAGGCATGAAATAACCCAAAGGCAGCAATTATTCCCCTATCTTTATTTATTTCATTTCCACTTAACTAGTTATCATGTGGCAATTACTTTCCAGTTTTGCAATGAGGATTATTTAAGAATTTGCTTTTTTAACCATTATTTACAAATAGATGATTTTGTAATAGCTAGTGTAAAATGTAGTTCTAAAACTCAGCTATCGTAGAGCACATTTATAATAATTTTTAACATGCAACATTAAAAATAATTTTCTCCCAAGAAAAGAGTATAGAAAATATTATAGGGGGTTATAGACTTGCTGTTAAAAAGCAAAGCAGTGAATCACTACAAGGGCATATGGTACCTCTTTATTCTTTCAAGTTTTTTTGTTTGTTATTGGCTTGCTTTGCTGTTTCTTTTGGTAATGGGCGGGGAGGGATACTCAGGTAGCAGTTTAAACCCCTGGATTCTGAATGTGATTATTTGAACTGCTTAACCAAGTCTTGTGTCTTTTTCATTGCTGAGTAAAGAATGAGTTGCTAGTTCTCTCTGGGTTTCAGGTGGATGGCTCATGATAATAATACTCACAAAAAGGAAAGGAAAGAGGAAAGAAAAACAAGCAGGAAAACCAGCACAATGCTCACATCTGGCCCTTTGGAGCTATTTTGTTCTGTGTGGTTGCCAGCTGAGAGTCAATCTGGAGTCCCTCTGGCTAAATTATGAACTGGTGGAGAAGGGCTGCTCTATTCACTGTGCACACAAATGAGTTACACCCTGGTTAAAAGAACTTCTTAAAGCAAAACTAAGGTGAAGAATTCTGGATTAAATGAAGTGTACGCCACTCATGTTCACACATACCATCTCAATTCCATATATAAATTGCCACCTTGTATATCATATACAATGACAGTAGCCAAGCATCATAAAGAACTTAAAAAATAATAAAGTTTTGCCACTGTGAAGTGCATACACATCTGCTGCCTTAGTTCACATTCTAGAATGTTACTGTGGCTGAAGCATAGGGTACCTCCCAAATGTGAAATAAATGAATGTTCAAAAAGGAAATGGAGGGCCAGTTTCTGAAATCTAACAAATGCTGGTAAAAGCACAGGGAGATCTCCTCAAAAGCAACCTTGTGTTAGAAAATAGAGTCATCTAAAACAAAATCTAAAAATTTAAGTTCCTGACTTTCAACTTTATAGTGGATTTTGTGGCAGTTGTAAATAAGAATTACACTGATTGCCCTTTTAAAGTGGTTGATCTTACTCAACTTTTGGACTTGTAAAACTTTGATGGGATATCTGTGTGTCTTGAAGAGTTTTGACTCTTCCCCATGCAGCCCCAAGACAAAAGAAAGCAGTTACTGAGTGCCTGCTCTGAACAGGCATTATTCCAACCCCTAGGAAGAATAGTTAAGTAACAAAAGCACTGTTCCTGTAAACCTTATATTTAAGCAGAAGGAGATAGAAAATAAGCAAAATAATTTCCCTATGGTGTATTAGAAAGCATTAAGTATTTGGAGGAAAAATAAAGGGATTTTAGATAAGAAGTCTGGACTAGATCTATCAGAGTACTATCTTTAACCTTGAAACTGAATAAAACCACCAAGATGACGTAGTAGCCATAGAAAGTAGATAGAAAAGAGGTCTGGAGAATGAGCTCTGGGATTTTAAAACTGTGAAATGTCAGAGGGATGAGAATGACCCAGCAAAAGAAATTGAGAAAGAGTGAAAAATAGAGTGGAAACAGGAGAGAGTGGTGTCCTGAAATTCAATAGTGGAAGTATTTAGAGGTAGAGAGGGTGATCATTGATGTCAAAAGTTATGGAAAGGTCATATACAATGAATACAGAGGTCAAAAAAGGAAAACATGCTACAAGCATATTTAATACCACTTTGGTCACTCTATGACCACAGGGAAAAAGATAAAACAGAATGTGAAGCAATAGCAGTTTTGCTTTAAGGCATATTCTTATGGTAAACTGTCTTGGATTTTTGTCATCATGAAAGCTGATTGGTCTGTCTCTTGCCTCTCCCTGGAATGCCATTTGCCTTTAGGTTAACTCCTCTCAGGATTTTACTTTGATATTCCCCTTCTACCTACTTACCTAATTGTTTTCCTGTCTAGGCAATAAGGCCATTGGGAACAGCGCTAGCTGACACTCACCTTTGTTTGTCCAAAATTTATCACTATGCTGTGGACCAAGTAAGGTCTCATGATATTTATTATTGAAAAACAAAGGAAGGAGAGAGATAGATGGCTGTGGGAGGAGGCAAGCAGAGTAAAATGAGAGGGAGAAAGAGAAACAGAACAGAGGAAGGGGGGGTGGGGAAGGAAGATGGAAAAAAAAAAAAAGGTTTGTCCAGTGAACTTGGCATTAAGCCAGTTTACACAGCATTTAGACATCTGGAGAATTCTTCAGGGAAACAGGGAATGGCACAGGGAGCAACATACATACGGAAAAACTGTCCTCATTTCCAGCAAATGACCATTTGTTATCTACTTTATAAGAGTTCCCCTGTTAGCACTACAATCAGTCAAGGGTCAGTCTATGGGGTCCTTCCCAAATCCCTTTAGCACTTAAAATAGGGACTGTTTAATCTCAAATATATGTTCATTTGGCAACATTGTTTTGATTTTACCTTAAACTTTTTTTTATTGTTCTTATTCTCAAAACAAAATTCAAGGTGTTCTCCTGAGAGAAATCATGAAGCTGATGGTTTTAATGACCTTATGTAAGAATAAGAAAACTTATTAGCAATGCTCAAGAGGGAATAAAAACAAACTTCTTCCAAACAGATCTGTCAACTGAATTTTCTGAAAGGATTTAATAAACAATTCCTCTTTCCTCTATATCTCATCTACCCAAACTCTCCATTTCCCTACTAAATATCTAAAGGAAGAGTTTCTCCATAAAGCCCAGTGAACCATTTCCTCATTTTTTTCTTGTAGAAATTTAGTAAGTATCTATGTTCCTAACCAAGGTGAGGCACTATAGTAATTATTCTAATCATACAACATCTAGAAAGTTTCCTTCAAAGCATAAATAACAGCATTCATGGGACTTCTACACAAAATGGGGATATGGACAGGTTCACAAACTATGGGCATGACTGTCTAGAGAAATGAGAATAAAACGCAAATAAGACTCATAAATTCCTTACACTTTCTCAAAGCTCCTTTAGCAAACATCTACTAACATAAACTTAGTGTAACCCTGTATGTTTGGCCCTTTTCACTTTGTCCAAAATACCGGGGATATGAGTATCAATATATAGCTCATAAATTCATCATCTTCATCAATTTCATAACCATCACAATAAGTAGTATTTACTGATGGCATACTTTGTGACAGGCAGTGAGTGCATGAGACATATTGCCTCATTTTAATATTCCCAACAGCCCAAATTTATAAAATTAGAAAACAGAAGCTTCTGGAGGAGGAGGTCATAAACTTGTAAGAGTGGACTGAAATTCAAATCCAGTCAGTACAACAGAGTCCAAAGCATCTCACTCACAACATGACTTTGTTTTCCAAGGTAAGAGTTTTGATTTTGAAGTCAAAGAGACCTACTTTTAAATCCTGCCTCTAATATGGAAGCAACTTGCCTAAGTGCCCATTGATACATGAACAAATAAGGACGATGTGGATATCTATCTATCTATCTATCTATCTATCTATCTCAGTGGAACATTATGCAGCCATGAAAAAGGATAGGACCCTGCCTTATGAAACAATATGGATGGCCCTAGAGGGTATTTTCCTAAGTGACATAAGTCAGCCTGAGAAAGAAAAATACAATATAATTTCACTTATATGTGTAATTTTAAAAAATAATAAACAAACAAAAAGCAGAATCAGACCTATTAATGCAGAGAACAAATTCAGGGTTGTCAGAGGGGAGGCAGTGAGATGACGGAGAAGATGGGTGAAGGAGACAGGGAGATTCCATTTATGGACTGAATAAGTTATGGGAATAAAATGCAAAACATAGGGTATATGGTCAATGGTATTGTAATAATGTTTTATAGTGACAGATGGTAGCTATACTTGTGTTGTGCATAACATGTATAGAGAAGACAAATCACCATGTTGTGCTCCTGAAACTAATGTAACAGTGTATGTCAACTATACTCAGATTAAAAAGGAAGAAAGAAAGAAAGGAAGGGAGGGAGGGAGGGAGGAAGGAAGGAAGGGGGAAGGGAAGGGAAGGGAAGGGAAAGGAAAGGAAAGGAGAAAAATAAATCCTGCCTCTATCATTTAGTAATTGCTGAACCCTGGATGGAAAAATGTAGACTCTATTCCTAAATTTTGTCATTTGTAAAATGAGAATGAAAAAATTAACCTCTTGGGTTGTTTTGAAGGATAAGTAAAAGCTGGTTTGCCAAAGGCATCCCATAGTGTCTGATACATAGGGGATATTCAGTAAATTTTAGCTACTGATACCATCATCACTAATGGTCTGATATCTCCTGATTGTCAAAGCAAACTTTGTAACCGATCTTGTCTTTTTAAAAAACATGAATCAGTCCTTCCATCATTTCAGGTCTGACTCTGAAGTCATCAGACTTAATTCCTACATCCTCTGGCAATCCATTTTCATCTACTCATTCAAAACTTGGCATGAAATGTATTTATTTCATGAAACCCTTCCTTCAGCACTAAAGTGACCTGTTCTAACTACTTTAAATTTAAACTGGTTGACACATTGATTTATAATTGTTCCTGTACAGTTTCTTTAAAATTGTTTTCAACAAATAGATGTTAACAAGTCTCCCTTAGAAAAATCACATCTGGATTTTCTTAAATTAGGAAAGAGGAAAAGATTTCAGGTGGACAGAGGCTGCATTATATTATATATGCATTGGGTTAGAAATGGGGCTATATACTATTGTATATTCCTTGGGGTAAAAATTACAACAGACAGGAACATGACAGCAAGAGACAGTCTATTTTCAAAAGGACTTAAAATCTATAATGAGGGACTAAATAAGTAGATGGCTCAGGATATCTGAGAGGGGAGAATTTGGGCCATCAAGATGAGCCGCTCAGAAGCAGAAGGCCTGGCTTTTACAGTCCTGTGGGTTTGGAATCACACTCTGCTACAGGGTAATATTCATGACATGATCTCATCAAGGGCAAGTCATTTAGCCCCTCTGAACCTATAAAAGATCTAAAAAGATGAAAGAGTAAAACTTCCTTCTAAGAATACTATGTGGACAAATAAGATCAAATGAGAAGACAGATTGGAAAACACGTGGCCCATCACCCAGAAGACCTACCCGTGCTCAAAAAGTCTGGTTTGTCCTTTCTTCTCCTTCTAATTAAAAAAAACAAAACAAAATAAAAAACTAGATGCTGATCCAATAATTACTTCCCCAGACTGTATTATTGGTCTTAAGAATTCATTTCTCTGTATTTTCTGAACTCTCTTTCCAACTTAAAAGAATATACAGATATTGTTTAGTTGAACTACAATTTGGTGTCATAACTTGAACAGTTTTTGAAGCTTACTAAAAAAAAAGAAAAAGAGAGAGAGAGAGCAACATTACAAAAAATGCATTTATAGCCTCGTCAAGATACCTGTTAAAGGTATCTTCTATTATGTCCCTCAAAATGCCTTAATTTAATGCCCATCTATAAATTGTGTCTAGAATCCAATGCCAAGAAAGTGTCTACACTGAAGAACTGAAAGACTTCTCTTTCTCTGACAGGAGGGTGATTTAAATGGGGATGGTGTCACAAGAAGCGTTGGGGGAGGGCATAGATTGGCATTCTCCCCAACACTACCACCAGCATCTACTTCTCTGCCTTACAAAACCAGTCTTCCAAAAACAATCCTGATGATCCTTTTCCATATGGAAAATGTTTGTTTTATCAATATCTTGTAAAGACTGAAGAATGCATCTTTACAGATCTTAATCAGCATAACAGTCTCTAACAAATTACTGAGGTAGAACGGTGTGCTTTCTCAGCAGATACAGCTTTAGGACATTCTAGCCACCCAACTTCCAATCACTTGCACCACAAGTAAGGAGATAACAAAGGGTATATAAATTATCATGCTTCTACTTCTCTCTCCTCTATCATGGAGTTTATAGAATTATTATTTTTTTAACTGTAGAAAATGTTTTTTCCCTGATTTAAGTCCGAATTGCATTGCACAGAATGGAATGGAATGCTGCATTCTCTTTCTCGAAATAGCAATCAGGTTGGTCTTTGCTGAGAAAGTCTCAGAAAGCTGCTTTATTTCTTTTTCTTCTTCCTGCCCCAGTGTAATTCTAAGACTTTCAGGTATCACTCCCATAAATAAATGTAAGCATAATTTAAAGCTTGATTTAAGTAACCATCTTGTCTCAACTTCCTCTTACAATTACCCATTTATTTTGAAGTCTCCTAGACTAAATAAATGAGTCCTTGTGATAAACCACCTCAAATCTTTCTTTTGCTTTTTTTTTTTTTCTTTTTTGGTCAAATGGAATTAAATTGAAATATATAGAAGGAGGACACTATAAAAGACGATTATAAGCTTAGAGTTGGAAAAAAATGTCAGAAGTCATTTAATATAATCTTCAACTAGATTTATAGATTCTTTCTAAAAACGCTTAAGTTTGTTGAGGGTAAAGGTCCCTGCCATCTATTTCATTTTGTGTGCCCCCACAGAGCATGAAGTCCACCAATCCACACACAATGGGTTCTCAATAAATATTCCTGACAATTGTTGAAATATATAATGTATAACCTTGTTGGACCCAAGCTGTCAGTGCCTATTGGTGACTATAAATTATTTCCTGTGTTGAATGTCCACCTTTGTAAACCTTAACTACTGCATGTTGATGCTTAAAACCAAGAGTGGAAGCTCCTTTGCAGAATTTACTAGATCATGGAGGGTGTAACTCAAGAGCACTAATGTTACTTTAATGGAGCAGTCTGGGTGTTAATATGATATATTTCTGCTATTAAAGTGTAAGAGGTTTTAGGAGAAAAGGTTTTAGCACTGAGTAGAAGACATTTTACAACATCTGGTTTGGCATTTCAAGAAATATTCCCTAGAAAGTCCTGCAGTCCACTCATGAAAAATGAGAGAAAAATGTCTGGGTTTTTTCTGACCTCTACCAAATAAGAAGCTTCACATAAAGCTAAACTTGGCTGTCTCTTAGTCAACTTTACAAGAGCAAAATGCACAGAATAACATAAAAGAAAATGAGGAAAATTGAATGAGGTTTAAAGAAATAAAAATGAAAAAGATGGATTCAAGACCAATGTTTCTCACTACAAAATAATAAAAATAAAAATGGAACAATGTCTTTATTCCAGTCCATGTATAGTAACTGCTCTTTGAAATGGCACAGCCCATTACAAACACAAAAATCCCTACAGAGGGGCTCCTGTGTGGCTCAGTGGGTTAAAGCCTCTGCCTTCACCTCAGGTCATGGTCTCAGGGTTCTGGGATCAAGCCCTGCATCAGGCTCTCTGTTCAGCAGGCAGCCTGGTTCCCTTCCTCTCTCTCTGCCTGCTTCTCTGCCTACTTGTGATCTCTGTCTGTCAAATGAATAAATAAAAACCTTTAATAATTAAAAAAAAAATCCCTACAGAACCCTAAGACATAGACACCAACATCCTGATCCAGAAGTGTTATAACCTGGGACACTCTCACATCAAGAGAGCCCTGGTGCTCGTTGACCACACCTGTTAGAGCTTCAGCATCACGTGTGGGAACATAGCTCCTAAGGACAGGATTCTCATTAGGGCAACGTCTGCATTACTAAGGTAGTTAGCAGAAAATAAACTTTTGTGACTGCATTGATAAAATATTTATTTTTTTTAATCATTGAGATGTTTCTCCCTTATTGTTACTTTGCTTCTTTATCTCCCTTATGGTCCAGTGAAAATAGAAGATCACTTCACTAGAACCTCATTCTGAGATTTCCCTTACAATCTAGATGAAGAACTCTATTATAGAATTAAATATACTAATAATTTACAATAATTTGTTATTGAGAAACAGCATAGAATAGTAGTTAATTCCATGAGTGTAGAATTAGACTGACATGTCTTTGTTAAGGAAATGATCTGGGGCAACTGTCATCTTTCTGATCAGTATCCCCATCTGCAAATTAGAGAAAATAATACTGACTCTCTCATGTTTTTTGTGAGGATTAAAACAGATAATATATATGAGTGTTTGGTATATTAGATTGACCGCCACCTTTTTTTGAAAGGGAGAGAGAGAGAGGAGGAAAGAACATTTGAAGAAGGTTCAAGAGCCCAACCCTGAGAACATGATCTGAGCCAAAACCAAGATTCAGATGCTTAACTAACTGAGACACCCAGGTGGCCCTGACTGACCCATTCTTAAGTGCACAATGAAAATTATGCTGCATTCTTATTAGCTGCATTATTATTGTTTAAGTTAAGTGAGATATCCCTCTGAATTTTGTACTCTAAATATGGTATGTATCTAGATATGTTTGAAACTGTTTATGGTGTTTTGGAAAATAATAATTTTGGAAAGAATTAATGGACTTTGATCATATGTGGGACTTTAAAAATCTTAATTTCTGGGTGTTTGTTGTCAATCCTTAATATCAAAACAAAGCAATTTTTTTCCCTAATGGAGCTATCCTAGTGATTCCAGTGATATAATATTAGTCAAAGTAGTTTAAATATCTGTGGTATGGTTCCATGTATGCCACTTCCAACTTCTTGCATGATCTCAGCTTTTCACTCATTGTGAAATGAATGCAGCAACATTTATTCCACCAACAACACAGGGTAGGTTTGGAAATGGAAACAGATCATACATATAAAGTCATTCTGAAAATATAAAATGTCTCATGCATGTAGTTTCCTATTATTAATAAAAATAAACTTACAAATAGCTGTCTTTTTATTAATTTTTGATACATAAACATTTCTCTTTACCCAAAGTAGATGATTCACAAGGACTGCTTCTTTGTCTTTTTATTCCCTCAACAACATGTCTTTATGCAAATTATATGTGTTATGAGGTACTAAATGTAAATAAAATAGCTGCAAAGAAAGAAAAGTTAGAAAATTATATAGTATTAAATTATAAAAATGGATGACATAGACTGTGCACGGATGTGGTAAGATACACGCTTTACATTATAAAGTACACAGAATGCAATCTCTTTTATATGAGCATATATCCAAGTGAGAAGCCCCGGAAGAATAGAGGCCAAATTTCAACAGTGATTATTTTTAGATTCAGGGTTATGGAGGATTTTCCTACACATGAAGAACAAAATTATATCCCCATTTCTTTTTATAATTAGGCTGCACTATAATCAGAAAAAATATGAAATATGGGCTCCATAAATATATTTGTGAGAACTTTTTAAGCTATAAAACCTTATGTTCAAAGATAAGAAAAGTCCATTATGAAAAAAAAGTTAGTAGCAGAACTGCTTGGTTTCAAGTAGAGCTGAGAAGCGTGGGGCTTAGATGTCTAATCCAACTTCTGCCTACATTTCAGTGGGAAGCTGGGCTCTGGACTCCAAAGGATGCAGTTGGAAACCGTGGAAGTGAGTTGCTTCTACACAGCATGCTGGATTCCTTGCATCATTCCTTAGAAGGAAACTGAAGATCACTCTTTGTTTAGTATCACTTTGGTTATTGAAAAAAAATAGGCAACAAGGTTATATTCAAAGTTCAGGTAAAATGAGAATTACATCTCATATTTGTATGACCTTTGGAAATTAGAAAAGAATGCTTTCACAAACATGTCACACTGAACTTCAAAAAAATCATAAAGAAGGGATGCCTGGGTGCCTCATTTAGTTAAGTGCATACCTTTGTCTCAGGTCATGATCCCAAGGTTCTGGGATTGAGTCCACATTAGGCTCCTTGCTCAGAGGGAAACTTGCTTCTCCCTCTATTTTCCCCTTTGCTCTCTCTCTCTCTCTTTCTCAGACAAGTAAATAAATAAAATCTTGGAGGAAAAAAAAAAAAAAAAAGAACCATAAAGAAGATGAGCTGTCTTTTTATGGTAGAGGAAAAAGGTTGTCTGTCTGTCTTTCTGTATGTTTGTTTTTTAATGGCCGTTAGGTGGTACAACCTGAATTCAAATCAAAACCTTTATTTTTGAAGTGAAAGTGAATCTCAATAAGGCATACAGTCACTCTACTATTTGGTGTTTTAAAATGTGTGGGGCTTTTAATGTTGTCATGGGACTTGAGGGTATCATTGGCATTTGGGGTCAGACCCAAGGATACTAGGCATCCTGCAATGATGTACCAAAGAGTCCCATGTAATGAATATTTCTTCCCAACAGTATTTCAGTAGCGACCTTTCCATTGCTGTTAAAAAATAACTTTACTATATTGCTCTGGTCTAAATTTTCTCAAAATATATCGCCAAGTGGTTCTGTGGGAATTGTAGAAGAGTTTGCTCTATGCATAGCTGAAAATATCACAACACGTTCTTCCTGACTCATCTTCTCCTTCTGATATTACTGTACTGGCAATAGGGAGTAGGAGCAAAAGAAGGATTAAAGAAAGGAAAGAAGAAAGAGAGAAAGGTATGGAGAGAAAGAAGAAGGAAGAGCACAAGGAGAGAGGAAGAAAGGAAAGAAAGCAGAATGATGAGAGGGAGAACAGAAGGAAGGGAGACTGAGATAGAGGGAAATAAGTTGGATTTAATGAAACATAAAAGAAGGAAATTGACTCACATTTATTCAACTGAAAGAATGACTCTGTTCATCCTCTATATCCTCTTTCCCACTATTAATTATGTCCTTTGTTAATGGAAAAGTGACAGCCTGAAAGTCAGTGTATTGTAGCTCCATTTTTACTATTAAATCTTCAGGCAACTGATTTAATGTTGCTAGGAATTCCTGAAATAAGAAGTGAGATGGAAGACTGAAAAATGTCTGAAATCTTCTCTGTCTCTTCAATATTCATTTACTTGTTCTTACCTTGTGGAAACTGGCATCTCTTAATTGCCCATTATCGTGCTTTTTTTTTTTTTTTTTTCCCACAAGCTTCTAAATTTTTCTCACTTAACTATGAAAAAGAGCCCAGCAGCTCAATTCTGCAATCAACATGGAGAAGGTGGCTTGGGACAGATGAAATTTAACCTACACTTTGACTATAATTTCTTTCAGTTTCTGCAACTTTTTTAAAAAGTATATGGAAATCCCACTCACAGTATTAGCACATCGCCTTATATCCAAGACTCATGGATAAATATTTTTCTGATGAAAATTAATGCTGACTAAAAGGTTCCAAAGAGAAGGTAGAGTTCAAAAAATTCTATTTTTACATTGATGACTAGTGTTGAAAATTTATCTGCCATTCTATAAAAAGTCAGTAGCTGTTTTTACATTGGTAGATTGGATGTATCCTTCAAAACTCGGGTTTATGCATAATAATTATTAGCATTAAATCAAACCCTTTGCCAAAAAATTTGTTGACAAAGCATAAAATGTCCTTGGTCACATTCTTATCTTTAAAAAAAAAAAAAAAAAAAGACAAACCTAAGATTTGTCTTTCTTTATGGTTGCCTCCCTGTTAAAATGATATATAAGGAAATGTATAATTTTTTGTATGCCTATCCAACCATAAGTATCTCTTTATCTCATCCTACTGGCCTCACCTTACTTCCAACCTGCTGAGTATTTCTTGCAATCTGTTTTATTTATCATGTACAATTGGCAAACGAGTGACTAATTAGTGTATGCATTAATTACTTTTCCATCTGTTTTCCCTTTCAGAGAAAAAGGAACAGTAAAGACAGGTAATTAAGACAAACTATGGGCCATTACGTCTTTACTCCTTTGTGTCCTTTCTAATACACATGTTCTTTGTCACCAGCTATGTGTAGAAGAACTACACCTTGAGAGCAGTTTCATATGCTCTCAAGTAACTGCTCTTGCAGTTACTGGTCAAGTAAACCTTTATTCTGATTCTTGTTCCCTGTTTATTTTAAGCAGGCAATTGTTATATTTGGACATGGGAATAGGTGTAGAAAAATATTTATCAAACAATAAAAGTATATCATTTAATATATAAAGCCATATATATAAATAAAATATATCATATGTTATATATACATAATCTGCTATTTCTTATTTTAACAGTTTTTCTTTGAGAAAAAATACATTTCAGATTAAAGTACAGATTTGATTTTTTTAAACAATTGAAGGAATAATTGCCTATATTTATAGTTTCTTGATCTACACTCAAGACAGTCAGCTTTCTTGGAAGGGGTGGGTATGTGTATGTGTGTTCATGTGTAGGTGTGGATATAAGTATGTACGTACTTCAAGAGACACAAGGAATTGGCTGGGGTAAAATGATATTTTTATTCATTAATTTGCTCTGTTAAGGAACAAAAAAACAGTAATACGGATCCATTGAAACATTATAGTAAGAAAAATTTAAACGACCAAAAAAGCTCTCGTCAACCTTCCTCTATATACGTCAGAGTAACAGCTGCTTAAATGTGACATGTGCCTTCCAGAAGCTTTTGTTTTACCTAGTGAGATAATAGGGGATTAGGTAGACATATACATGCATATACCTCTCTATGTGCATATGCATTTATGTTGTTGTTAAAACCTCATTAAGTTGTCAAAAAACACTGGGGATAAAGTTGTAGTCTGACAGAATTTAATTTCTTGATCAGAGAATCAAGAGCAAACGCTCCAGAGAAACCATGAAATGGTTCTTTCTTTTTTTTTTAATTAAATTTATTAATTTTCAGCCTAACAGTATTCATTATTTTTTCACCACACCCAGTGCTCCATGCAATCCGTGCCCTCTATAATACCCACCACCTGGTACCCCAACCCCCCACCCCCCGCCACTTCAAACCCCTCAGATTGTTTTTCAGAGTCCATAGTCTCTCATGGTTCACCTCCCCTTCCAATTTACCCAAATTCCCTACTCCTCTCTAACGCCCCTTGTCCTCCATGCTATTTGTTATGCTCCACAAATAAGTGAAACCATATGACAATTGACTCTCTCTGCTTGACTTATTTCACTCAGCATAATCTCTTCCAGTCCCGTCCATGTTGCTATAAAAGTTGGGTATTCATCCTTTCTGATGGAGGCATAATACTCCATAGTGTATATGGACCACATTTTCCTTATCCATTCATCCGTTGTGGTTCTTTACAAGCCAGAGGAGAAAAGCGTCAAGTAAATGGTTTGGGGCTCTCACTGAAAGGTTCTGATGGGGACCTACTGGAAGATGGGTTCAGTTCTGGACTGGTTGAGACTTCTGAGATGGGAGTAAAATCAGTGGGATTTACTAGGGGTTGGAAGCTGTCCGAGGTGGGATGGGTTCAGCATTGGGTATCCCCAATAGCAAATGGCAGAAGTAAAGAATACCAGGTGTATCACTGGAAAGAAGCTGTCATTCAGAGTGTCTCAGAGGCCGTTTCCTGCTGCATGACTTTGGAAGAAAGATTGTTTTCTGGTAATTTGGTAGCTGACTGTATTTGCATCTGTTCTTCCACTCCTCCTCATTAACAGCACGACTGCTTTTCTCTTTCATCCAAGCAGATCTTTACCACTTTCCCACAGATTTTTACTCTTGTGTGATAGACACTTTAAAAATACAAAGTATAGGAGCACCTGGGTGACTCAGTGGGGTAAGCCTCTGTCTTTGGCTCAGGTCATGATCTCAGGGTCCTGGGATCGAGCCCCGCATTGGGCTCTCTGCTCAGCAGGGAGCCTGCTTCCCCCTCTCTCTCTGTTTGCCTCTCTGCCAACTTGTGATCTCTCTCTGTCAAATAAATAAATAAGTAAAATCTTAAAAAAATACAAAGTATACTATATGAGTTTTCATTTACAAAATAAAAGATTTAGGTTAGCATACACATATTTTCCATAATTGGCTTTTTCTATTTCACAATCTACATTTACTCTTCTAAAGCTGTATATAAATGGTTATGGTTGTTATTTTTAATGGCTATGTAATATTTAGGTGAAATTTAACCAGTCTTCCACATTATACATTTCCTATATCAAGTTACTTTGATATAAATATAAATATATAGATATAATTATTACTGATATAGTTTAAACACAACATAAACATATACATATAAAAAATCCTTAAACACTTCAGTAAGTGTTTTTCAGTTACAAATTTCTACAAATAAATTACTAACTAAAAGGACATAAATCTTTTAAATTTGGATTATTACCCTCTAAAAGTGTGGTTTTTTTTTAAAAGATTTTATTTATTTATTTGACAGAGAGAAATCACAAGTAGACGGAGAGGCAGGCAGAGAGAGAGAGAGGGAAGCAGGCTCCCTGCTGAGCAGAGAGCCCGATGCGGGGCTTGATCCCAGGACCCTGAGATCATGACCCGAGCCGAAGACAGCGGCCCAACCCACTGAGCCACCCAGGTGCCCTAAAAGTGTGGTATTATATAATATCTCACAACATATGTATGGGGGTGACTCTTTCCCTGCATGCATACCAATATTAGATTTCATAAATCTTTTAATTTGGGGCAATATGATAAGTGGAATTGGTATTTCATTATTATGATTTGGATTGTTGATCATGAAAAACTTTAGCACGTTTTAAATGTTATTATGCAATTACTTGCATGTTTTATTAGGTTACTTGTCTTTTGTATTCCACGGGAGAAACTTGAATTGCAGAAAAAGTTCCAACAGCTTCATATTAATCAGTCAGTAAAGAAATGTAAATATTCAAGTAAGAGGACCTCAGATCAAATACTGAAATTCTGCTTCTGTGCTTTGTCTTTTACTCACCATAGTCTGTAACTGATGCCAGGAGCAATGCATTCAAGGCTTGATTTTACCACTGACTTAGGGTACAAATTCAGTTTCTGCATTGTAGAGTGGACTCAATACAAATTGTCTTTATGTAACAGGAAACTGTATGATCAAGTAAGATTAGAAACTGAATTGCTCTGGTGTTGAAATATTTTAATTATAGATTCTATTTAGTGTACGGTTTTCTCGGACACCATCCTATTGACCTAATAGGAAGCTCTAAAGATCTAAACAAAGCCATTTTATAAAAACTGTGTTAAAATTTTCAAAACAATTAGCCATGTTTTTCTTTGGGTTTCTTATGGCTTTGAATTATTTCTTCTTTCTACCATCTGTTAATTCATATCAAAGCATCTAAAACACTCAGACATATGTAGCAGTAGCCTCCTAACAAGGATGAATTAAACAAAATTTCCTTTGCAGAGGTAAAAATCTTTCCCTTGTGGACCTTATGATTGAGAATAATTATTGTCAGGTAGTTTCCATTTCACTAATTCCCTATCTTTCACATGTCATCTAAAACCAACCTTTAGCATACAACTTATTACTTTTAATTTATATTTCCCCCAAGTAATATATTTCGCTTCACCTGTGATTTGAGTTTTATGTTTGATTCTAATTTATTGAACTCAGTGTTATAAATAATATTGCCAAATAAAATGTAACCCCACTTATTTTGTTGGAATTCAAGGTGTTTGCCATTTTAGGTCATGTATGTGCAGGATTTCCTTCAAAATTTCTGTGTTTCCAGACTTTACTTTGCATTGGTCTGCTATCTCATTTAAACTTTAGATAACCTTGATAACCTTATAGTAGCTAGACATCAATTAAATTTAGCAATTTTTTATTTATGTATTTATGTATAAATTTAACTATTTTAATTGATAATTATCTACATTGATAAGGAGAATAGATATCTAAGGCTATATTACCTCTCAAAGAACCTGCACTCTAGATGACAAGATATTCAACTAAGGATATGTAGAAGTTAAATATTTAAATAAGAGCATTTATTGAAGTGATGTAATGGCAAGTTGCTACCACTCACCAAAAGTGGGAGGAGATGTCTATAAGCTGGCAGAATTAAGGATGGAACCATGATTTTCCTGGTTGAAATTTGAGTACAAGAGCATCAGAAGAAAAAATATATGAGACATTCATTTATAGAAAAAGTGGGAGATACTGAAATATACTGACTGGAAGTATTGAAAGATACTGAAATATACTGATTGCAGTCAAGTAATTGACATTATGGTCTAATAGAAAAACAGCATTACTGATGTTAGGCAAACCTGGATACAACAAAGAATTCTGCTCTTATTCGCTATGTGACATGAAAAAAACAAAACAAAACTTTTTAAAATTTTTAATGTCAGTTTTCACATGCAACAAAAAGGAGATTTAAAACATATATTTGGATATGGGGTCCCCATATACTTCTGGGGGGAGCATAAATCATCACAACCATTTTAGAAAATCATTTGGCAATAAACAAAAGCAAGAGTTAAAAGGGCTACTATAGAATCTTAAAACTCTGTTAACAGAAGAGACATAAGAAAAACCAAAAGCAACAAGAAAGGTCAGAGGTACTGGACTCAAAACCCACGATGAGGGGCGCCTGGGTGGCTCAGTGGGTTAAACCTCTGCCTTCAGCTTGGGTCATGATCCCAGGGTCCTGGGATTGAGCCCCGCATCAGGCTCTCTGCTCAGTGGGGAGCCTGCTTCCTCTTCTCTCTCTGCCTGCCTCTCTGCCTACTTGTGATCTCTCTCTGTCAAAAAAAAAAGAATCTTAAAATAAAAAAGAAAAAGAAATACTTCTATATCCTCACAATGAAACACATACAAGAATGACACATGCTAGTACTATTCATAATAGCTAAAACCGGGGAACAACTGAAAGGTAACTGACAATAGAATAGGTAACTAAATTGTGATAGAGTCATACAATGATATAGTACGCAGCATTGAGAATGGATGAAATCTGCCACGAGCCACAATGTAACTGAACCATGGATTCATCTCACAAATACAATACTAAACAAAGGAAGCCAGATGCAAAAGTATGTACAATATTAAACAAAGTATGTGAATTTTAAGAGTAGACAAAAGCCCTGTGCAGTGTTTGAAATCAGGACTGCGTTTACCCCAGAAGTGTGGATTATGGGTACAACTGGTAGGGACTTGAGGAATCCTCTAAGATTCAAGAAATACTCTGATCCCTGCTCTGGGTGCTGAAAACATGTTCATCTTGTAAATGCACGTTTAACTATACTTAACGATCATGAGCATTTCAGGTTGCATTCTAATCTTCAGTAAAATTTACATTAAAGGCAATTATATCAAAATCTATTCTGACCATGTGTAACAAGAATTTAGCTATTGCCATTTTTTTTTACATCTTCCCTTTTTTTAAAAAGATTTATTTATTTATTGAAAGAGAGAAAGAGAGAGAGAGTGAGTGAATGGGGAGCGTGGCAGAGGGAGACAATCTTTCAAGTAGACCCCTTGCTGTGAGCACGGAGCTTGACATGATATGGTGCTTGGTACCATGACCAATGGGATCATGACCACAGTGCCACATGGCACTAAAATGACTTAGCCACCCAGCCCCCCCCCCATTTTTTAAAATATCTTTCCTAATAGGATATGTGGGAAGGATAGGATTAGTTAAAGGAAAACAGTCTGGCAAATCCTTGAAAACTAAACATTCAACTAAGCATTGTTAGGTATTTATCCCAGAAAAAATAAAGAATAAGGTTCACACCAAAACCTGTATGGAGTGTTCATGGTAGCCATATTCATTAGAGCCCCAAACAGCAAACAGAGACAATCCAGCTATCTTCTAATGGGCAAATAGACAAGCAGTGAATAAGTAAGCAGTGGTCCAATCATTCCGTGAAATACCACGCAGTAATAAAAAGGAGAGAATCGTTGATATACACAACAACTTGGATGAAATTCAAGGGCATTATATGCTCATGGAGGTGGGGAACCAATCTCAAAAGGGCAACTACAATATGAATCTATTTATAGAACATCCTTAAAATGACAGAATTCTAAAAATGAACAGATTAATGGTTTCCAAGATTTAAAGAAGGGGAAAAAAGGTCAAAAGGGAGGTGAATGCTGTGATAGAAGGTGAATGTGAAGGATCTTTGGAGTATTAGAACCATTTCTTATTTTGATTACTGAGGTAGGTACATGAATCTAAACATGTGATAAAATTACTTAGAACCAAATACACACGCACCAATGAGTACTAGGAGAACAGACAAAATCTGAATTAGTTCAGTGGATTGGATCAAAGTTGAATCTTGATTGCTGTATTATACAAGGGGGATGTTATCATTGATGTAAATTGAGTAAAGGGTACTTGAGAACTCTTTATATTCTTTCTGAGGACAGCCTGTGGATTGGCATTTTTCACAAAGTAAAAATTTAATTAACTTTTTGATAGTAAGAGAATGACCCCAAACTTGATAATATGCTAGATCTTGTCAAAAAACAAAAAACAAAAACAAACAAAAAACAAAAAAATAAATTTTAAATGGGGAAGATCCCTCATTCAATGCAAGTCTGTAAATGGGTAGCCAGTCAGGACATTGGAGAATGTATGAACATTAATATTGTACTTGCATGTTACAAGCAAACTTAAAGGAAAAATATGTGTTATTTGTGTGAGTATGGGTGTGTAGCATCCTAGAGCTACACGTTATGACTTTCTCCAGAGTACAGTAAATAAAAAGAGTAAATAATGTAAAAAGTGGAGAAACTTGACAAACACTGTCTCAGCCAGGTGGTCAAAGTTGACAACCAGGGGTACCTGGGTGGCTCAGTGGGTTAGGCCTCTGCCTTCATCTCAGGTCATGATCTCAGGGTCCTAGGATCCAGCCCCACATTGGGCTCTCTCAGTGGGGGGCCTGCTTCCCCCTCTCTCTCTGCCAGCTGCTCTGCCTACTTGTGATATCTTTCTTTCTATCAAATAAATAAATAAAAACCTTTAAAAAAAAAGTTGACATCCATAGTGATAAGACATGTTAACAGTATCTGTCTTTGATATGATGAGGTGAAACTGACACTTCCTCTCTGTGGTCTTCCTTACAAAACCAATAAACCCAGTATAATAATTACAAAAACATCACACAAATCTAGTTGAGCTTCATTCTCCAAAACACCTGATCAATATTTCTCAAAACTGCCCAGGTCATCAAAAAGCAAGAGGAGGCTAAGGAAGAATGAAACTACCTGTCCTGTGGCATCATGGATAGGATCCTGGACAACACAAAGGAGATTAGATAAAAACTAAGGAAATGTGGAAAGAGGATAAACTTCACCTAGTAGTAGTGTGTCAATATCAGTTCATTCACTGTGATAAATACAGAGTACTAATTTCAGATGCTAATAGGGGAATTGAACAAAGGATATATGCAAATTCTCTGTACGATCCATGGCCATTGCTATGCAAGTCTAAAGCTGTTCTAAAATCCAGAGGGTGAGTAAAAAATAAGAATGTAATAAATAATAAATAAAATAATAAAATACATTTAAAAATAAGTAAAATAATAATCATAAATAATAAAATAATATTAAAAATAATAATAAATAATAATATTATTTTAAAAATAATAACTTTTTAAAATAAATATTTTTCAAGATTTTCATTTCCTTAATAAAAATTGTTAGAAAGAATATCACTTGGTCTAGAGCTCTCAACTTCTCACGTCACTAGATTACACATTAACAATTAATATTAATCATGAATATTTTCTTTAGAAGTAACAACAGCAAAAAACTATTCTGTTCTCGATCGGCAAAAGAAATAATACATCAATTTAATTCTTATTTCTTGTCTTATTCATTAGGGTAGCCATGTATTGAAATGAATCTTTGACATTTGTATTTCATAATCTATAATTCCCTGCTTCTATTTTTTTCTCCCAAGTTTTTATTATTTTATTTTAAAATCTCTCTGAGCGTATTAAGGCTATTAACCTTTATTATATTTGTTGCAAATGTTTCCACATTTCACTTCTAATCTATGATAATTTTAGAAGCCCAATAATCTTAGATTTGTATATAAGGTAACTTCTCTTTTTTGACTCCTGATATTCTAATAAAACCATACTTCATCCTTGAATTGGGTAAATTTCCACCTATCTTTTTCTAGTTGTTTTAATATTGTTTATTACATTTTCTCTGCAATTTATTTATATTTGTGTGTGGCTTGTAGAACTTGTAATTAAAGGAGTTAGCAAAAATTAGTGTTATTTTTAAATAATGTTTTCTTACTGATTCTACCTCCTGGTTTGTTAAAAACTCATGTTTGTCTATTTTGTGAATATTTTTTGTAGATATGTATTTTTGTTCTAATACTAAAACACTTTAATTGTTACAGTTTATTAAAAATGTATTTAACTGATTATAAATAATGTAACTGAATACAAATTAGTTGTTATACTTAAAATGTTTCTTTGCAACCCTCAATGATTATTTTTTTCTAAATGAGTCACAAACTCATATTGTCAAGTTCAGAGAAAGTCACACTATGATTTTTCCTGGATTTGCATAAAATCTAAAAAGAGAAGAACTGGCTTATCATATTCAATTTTCCCATCTGTGGACTTGGTATTTCTCTCCACTTTTAAATCTTCTTTTGCATCTCTCAGCAAAAAAATATTCAGATTTGTTCGGTTCAGAAGAGTTCTTGTTATGAGGGCTTCCAAACATTTTTGTTTTTGTTCCTATTATGAATGGAAACTTTTCCCACATCATGTTGACTATCTGATTGTTAGTTACATAGGACATCCATCAAGTTTTATATGTTTGTTCCTTATGCAGATAAAACCAAATTTATATCTTAGGTCTAATAGTATGCTTCTGTTGGATTTTTCAGAAAGAAGTTTTTGTTAAATACAAATAATGATAGTCTTATATTTTCCCTGATATTAATCATAAATATGATGTCCATTCCCTGCTTTATTGTATTACTAGGCAGGCCATAAAAATATTAAATAACAGTGGGGATCCTTTGTTTGATTTTAATGGGATTGTTGCTATATTTTCAAAATAATGAATGATCTGTGTATTGACTTTAATTATTACAGTGAAATACTTTCTGCTTTTTTCTCTGTCCTGGAAAAATGGCAAAGCATGGGAATCCCATGTGATGTTAAAATTTGAAAGTCTGTATTTCTGAAACTATCAATCTAATGGCATCAAGGACTTTTATTTCTTGGTCACATTTTACCTGCCTCAGTACCTTTGTTCAGCCTTTTTTTTTTTTTTTTCTATCTATGATACTCTTCCCTGATTAGTTTCTGCACTTCCTTCAAAACTATGCTGTGGCTTAACTCCTCCAAATATCTCTAATAGATAGATTGTTTCCCTTACTTAACTTGAGACTGTAGCACTCCCTCCATGGGCTGAATCACCTTATAGATAGATCTAACACTACAGTTAGCACACAAGTCTGAAATTGTTTGTGCATCTGCTTCTAAACTATAGCCTCTTCAAAGGAAGACACTTCATATTATTCATGCACATATATCCAGGCAAAAGATTTCTAAATTGTTCTAAAGAAAAATGGAATTCTGCTATCTTCATATTTTGAGGGCAAGCCATAGATATTATGGTCCATTTGTTATGCATTTCCACTTTAATAATCAAAATTTATCACTCTTTAGAACTTGTATCCAAGTTCTCACCATAATGAAAGAAGTTTCTATTAGATTAGTATTTACAACATGCTAAGAGTTTTGGAAAAACTAAAACCTCATGACAAAGCAAGCAATATGAAATTTTTATACATACATGAGATCATAATGTATTTGTCTTTCTTTGTCCAACTTATTTAACTTAGCATAACGCCCTTAAGGTCCATTCATTCTGTCACAAGTGGCAGGATTTTCTTCTTTCTTAAGGATGAATTGTATTCCACTGTGTGTGTGTGTGTGTGTGTGTAACATTTTCTTTATCCATTCATTTATCAATGGACACTTAGGTTACATCCTTGCCTTGTGTATTGTAAATAATGTCACACTAAACATGAAGGTTCCAATACCTTTCCAAGTTAGCGTTTCCATTTCCTTCAGGTAAATACCCAGAAGTGGAATTCCTGGATCATATGAAAGTTCAGTTTTCAATTCTTTGAGGAACTTCATACTATTTTCCATAATGGGTGCAATAATTTACATTCCTACCAACAGTGAATAAGAGTTCCCCTTTTTCCACATCTTTACCAACACTTTCATTTCTTGTCTTTTTGATAATGGCCAATCAGACAGGTGATCTCTTATGGTGGTTTTGGTGTGGCATTTCTGTGATGATTAGTGATTACAATCATTCTTTCATGTACCTGTTGGTCATCTGCATGTCTTCTTTGGGAAAAAAAAAAAATCTGTTCAGCTCTTCTGCTAAATTTTTAATCAGATTGTTTTGTTGTTGAAAAACATTATGATTTTGGTTTTATAGATATTGACACCGGGCTCAGAAGGTATTTGTATGTTAGAAAGCTTGGAGTTGAAGCCAAGTTTTTTTCTGACTTTGAGGATGGTTGTAGAACCATTCTCCACTTTGGTCTGCATTCTTCATCTGTAGTAGGCAGATTTTACTACCAAGCAAATAACTCTTTGGGGTTCATGCTATAAACTAAGACAGAGATATCACCCCAGAGTGAAGTCTAGAGAACACCTCTTCAGTCATTGGAATCTGAGATTATACAAGTCAAGGGGGAAAAAAAATCATGTTACAGATATTCTTTGAAATTGTATAAAAATTGTCATTTACTGGACTTCAAGCAAAAAGCAGAAACAACATTAAGTTGGGTTCATTTGAGATTTACTTACTCAAAGACTCATTTATAAGGCTAAACTACTGTCCATAACCCTGAGGATATGTGCTTTTGGGTAAATTGGAAGGGGAGATGAACCATGAGAGACTATGGACTCTGAAAAACAATCTGAGGGGTTTGAAGTGTCGGGGGGGTGGGAGGTTGGGGTACCAGGTGGTGGGTATTATGGAGGGCACGGCTTGCATGGAGCACTGGGTGTGGTGAAAAAAAATGAATACTGTTTTTCTGAAAATAAATAAATTGGAAAAAAAATAAGGCTAAACTACTGGCAAAGATAATTCAAAATAACTTCTATTTTTAAAATTTATCTTTTTGCCTTTAAAAAAAAAAAGACTTTATTTATTTGAGAAAGAAAGAGAACATGATTAGTGGAGAGGGCAGAGGCAGAAGGACAAGGAGACTTCCCACTGACCAAGGAGCCTGATGTGGGTCTTGGTCCCAGAACTGGAGATCATGATCTGAGCCAAAGTCAGATGCTTAACTGACTGAGCCACCCAGGTGCCACTATCTTTTAAACTTATATAAAATGCATGATTATTGAAATAAATTTAATTTTATTGTCTTTTTACATGTACACTAGAGATACTTATTGGACCTTGTAAAACCACTACTCTAACTGTGAGAGAACACAAAATTGCCCTGAAGATTTTAGCATTGACATAATATTGGAGTTTGGGACTGCCATACGAAGAAAACTTGTCCCCCTAACCAATCACGCTTTTGATTTTGGTTTAAATTCTGATCTTCATATTTTTGTATACTCAATTTAATCTCTTTTCTTTCCTATAGCCTGTTTTCAGAACAAATTGGATTGTCTGTTGGTAAATTGATTAACTTAAGGGTCCTAAAATACCACTATTTTTCAAATTAGTTTCATCTTACTATTTTATTTTGCTACTGAATAATTTTTCCCCCTTACTCCCTCTAGCACTTCCTAAGCAAAGGACAGAACTTTGTTCAAATTTTAAATCTTTGCTCAGCAATTTTATTCCACCTACTCTTTATTTTAAAAAAAATGCAAATAATACTGCTCATGAGACACTTCACAACATCTTATCTCTAGCATAGGATGTTCTTCTTCTGTGTTGTGGTGTGCTATCTTTTCTATACTTCCCTTCTATACTCCAAGAGCACCAAAGATTCTGTCTACGTTTTTTGTTATCCTTGACCTGGCAAAGAATCCTCACGGGAGCCAAGGATCTGTCCTGCTGGACCAGATCCCTGCTCAGTCCCAAAAAACCTTTGTCTCTCTTAGTGGAGCTGAGTGATGAAGTTTATCTTGAGGGAAACAAGGCTCAGGAAATGCAGGATATCTTTAAATACGTAAAAGGCTGTCATATCATAGATAGATGGTTCATTCCATGATTCTGGAAAGTTGATCAAAATATAACTTACAGGGAGGAAATTTTTGTTTGGTAACATGGAAGAACAATAGGAACTATAAAAAATGCCATGTGCTGCCTCTGGAAATACTGTTTGTCATCCCTGACGTTTTCAGCCCACTTGCAAAGACTGCTTTTCAGAGATCCTTTAATTTAAGGAACAGATGAGCCTGAACACTGCTTCTGCCCAGATCTCACTTCTGCTTGTTTCTGCTTCTCTCTCATTTTCTTTAACTGCAGATCGGATCTCTCCATGTGGTAGAGAATACGGCCGCCGCTGTACGTCCAGGTGTGATAATCCTAGGGATGGAGTGTTTCTTTTGTCGCCGTCTCCCTATGTCTTTTCAGGTAAAGGCCTCAGGCCCTGCTTTGTTCTTGAGCTCACTTCTTGAACCAGCTGATGTTGTTAGTGAATAGGGTAGTAATGTTGGTTGAGACTGGTCCATACCTGTCACTGGGGAGGAGGGGTGAGGTCATGATTAAGAGGCTCCCAGAGGCATAGTTCATAGAAGGAGAATGCCACACAGATGAAAACACCATGGACCAAAACAGAGAAAGCAGAATAATAATACTTTCACAGAGATTTGAAAGATTGCCATTAAAAATAATGTCTACCTAAGCACTGTCAAATACTCAATCATTCCCTGGGATGGTCATAATAATTCAAGAGCACTATTAACTTTTGATTTCAAATTATTATAAATTTGCCCTAAACATTTCAGGCCTGAGAATGAATTCTTATCTTTGTTTTATCTAAACTTCTTTTAAAAATGTTTCAAGTTTTTACTCCTGTGTGCCATGCACATGCTGGTTGCAGGCCTAAAACTGAGAGTTTTTCCTCAAAATTAGGAGTTTCTGCTTTGTTCACTGCCATCAGCCCTGGACCAAAATGGGGAAAACAATATGCAAGCCATCTGATTATTTTGGTTTTCTTCACTAGGAATATAGCACTTTGCTTTCAAATTAACGAATGATTAATCAAGACAAAACAGTATGTGTGAGAGTGTAGGATTTGGCTAACATTTACTGGATTGAAAATTGGACATGGTACAGTGTGAGAAATCTTGACTTGTAGGTCCCAGGGTTTCTGGTAAGTGGCCAGGTTGAGAGAAGGGCAAAGTGGCTGAGAAAACTAGAAAGAAAACTGTGAGAAGTATCCAGCATGGCAGTTCTTGATGGATGAGGGTTTTTCTTGTTTTTTTCTTTTTTTTTTTTTAAATTTTAATCTTTTTTAGGAGACTGTTAAAGGCAGGCTTTTTAATAAAGTTTCTATTAGCATTTGTTGAAATGTGCCAACGGTTGTATTTAAGGAATATAAGAGAGCTATCAAATCTGTTAATAGTTTCAAAGGTATCAAGGAAATATTAGCCATATGGAACGGGGGTGGGTTTCTTTATTTCTAATGGTTGATAATAATGTCAGCAAAACACAGAAATTTTTGTGAATATAGAAAGCCAGTTACACAAGAAACATAATTTGTTTACTGCTTTTGGATCAGTGTCCTAGTATAAGAAACTGTTACCCCCTAAAATACTATCTTTTACTTGGCAATAATTAAATACATAAACCCTCTTAGTTTTTTTTTTTTTTCTTTTCTTGCTCTTCACTAATATTTTTATATTCCTGGGTTTGTTGAAGTGGGGTCTGGATGGAATAGAATGGAATAAGTATAATGTCCATGGAGATAAGCATCATTATTTATTTGTTTAACTAAAAAAAAAAATCCAACAATTAGTATTTTAACATTAAAGAAAAGTAGAAATTGCAAGATGCAACTGTAATTTTGGTGGAAATCCTTTGGACTGTTATTACAGAAGGCACAAAAAAAATCTAGGATTCTGTCTATCTAAGCAATATTTTTGTAAAATTCTATTTTTTCCAAGTGAAAGAGTCAGTATCCATCAGATACGATGAGAATCCCACAGGGGTGTCAGTGCTCCACTTTCTCGTAGAGGTGAGCCACGAAAAATGACTTTGTAATGCTTCCAAGAGAAGGCCTTACACAAAACACTATACATGGTTTGTCTCTTGATGTTTTTACTGATGTGACCTGGGTTACACAAAGCTTGGCCCTTCTATTGCAGGGTAACTTGTAAGTCTCTAGAGATGTGCTTTTTTTTTTTTTTTTTTAATTCGGAATATACTTTATGCCAAAGCAGCAAAACATAGTTTCAGTGATTCTAGGATTTCACTCATTTCACTCTACTGACATGCATGTGAAGAAAAGCTTGACTCATACCCTCTGAAATATGGAGGGTTCAGGAGTACCAATTGGCTCATGCCAGACCCTCTGACCTACAGCTGACCTTAGCTTGGGCACACAGACTGTGTATAACCCAAGGTATGATATTTGTGGATGAATGATCATGACAGGAAAATCTACATTGTTGTTGTTGTTTTATATATTCCATTGGATGTCAAGAGTTTCGATAGCCTCTACCATTATAAGGAGGCATAAAGTCACACTTTACTGGAAATTCCTGAAAAGCTGAAAAAATATCATTAATACTGATATACAACTTAAATGCACCTGAATATTTTTTTGTAGTTTGTATAGCATACTGAATTCAGATTAGCAAACTGCGTATATACAGCACCTTGAAAGTCTTTCTAGTTTCTTAGGGTAAATGCAAACACACAGACACAGAGTTTTATAGTATCTAATTTTTTCGCTCTAACCTATTTCACTCAACATTATATTGGTGCATGTTGTTCATATTATTGTACGTAAATGTTAGTTCATTCTTTGTGCTATATGTTATGTCATTTTATGAAAATATACATATAAAATACACATATCACATTTTACTGTTGAAGAACGTTTGAGGATTTTGTGCTCCCCATACATTTTTTTAGTGAGCATCTGTACACCTCTCTGTTGGGCATGTACTTCAGGGCAGAATTCCTGGATTGTAGCACGCAATCAGTTTGAACAGTAATGAATCTTCTGTAAGCAGACCACCAGGACCAGGCAAACTTCTGTACCAGATGGTGTCATAGAAGTCCCAGGGTAGCTAAATTATTACAGCTCCAGTAACATACATGTCTGACGATTCCCAAAAGAGTCCCACCATCAAGAGTCACATGTTCTACTGACTGACTGGCTAGGTGTCCAGGGTTTGCTTGTGTCTTTATTATCTATTCCTCCCTATAGAAATTATTCACACACCAGTGTTTTCCCAGCACTTGCAAGTGTGCCAGGCACATAGTAGGCTCTCAGCAAACAATTTAATGAATAAATAACAAGCATTTACATATTATTGAAGTTCAGTTGAGAAACAATGTTCTATTAGTTTTAGGTGTACAACATAGTGATTCAACGAGTTTATGTCCATGCCATGCTCACTACACGTGTAGCTATCACATAACACTATGGTAATAAAATTGCCTATATTTCCTGTGCTATACCTTTTATCGCCAGAACATTTATTCCATAACTGGAAACCTGTATTTCCACTTCTCTTCACCCATTTTGCTCATCTCCCACTCCCCTGGCAAGCATCGAATGAGTAAATGTACGATATACCTTCATGCTTGTATTCTTGTATTCCTTACAAGGCCTTGGATTTCATCTTCAAACAAAGTTCAGGTAGGAAAGAATAAGATTTATATAGTTGACCTTTTTCTAAAATAAAATGAGCAGTAGTTCCTTTCCTCCGATGGCCCTACTAAATGCTTATATTTTGATCTGATATAGGAGAGTCCTGTTTTAACCTTAAAATATTGATTATTAAATTGATTCTTTTTGCACAGTAGTTATTGGCATACTATTAAAGTCTATCAGGCATTCCAACTCTGATGAAATCCCTCCTTCTTATGCTGGGCACGGGCATTTCATGTGAAGACATTGTCCTGAGGCATTAGAAGGACGAGTCAATGTGGGAAAAAACTCCATCAGCATTAACTGCTTCATGTCCTACTGTGTGCCTGCCTTTTGTCCCAAATCACTGGGTAATATGAGAGGTAGAATGTGTGGCCTTCAATGAAGAGATTGAATAGACCCTAAAGGATTGACCAGTCCCCCCAGGTCACCAAGGAAAGTGATGGAATAACCATTTCTTTCTTTCTTCCTTTTTTTTCCCCCCAAGTGTGTTCTACTCCCAACCCAACCCAAGATCAAGAGTCCCATGATCTATCAACTGAGCCATCCAGGTGTCCTCAGATAACCATTTCTTGATGGCATGGTATAATTGATCTCTCTGTTGCTGGTCAACGAGCTTGATAAACAACAATAAAAAGAAGGGAGTGGACCATTAGTTTAGGGAGGATGCTGAAATCATCTGTCTGTTAAGCATTATCTAACTAGTCTGGTCTTCTTTAGAACATGGAGGGTTGCAGATAACATTTATAAATACCAATTTCAACCATATAATATTCCATTAAAATCATCTTCATTTTTATAATAGAACTGTGTATCTTTGGGTGGCTCAGTCCTTAAGTGTCTGTCTTTGGCTCGGGTCATGATCCCAGTATCCTGGAGTAAGCCCCACATTGGGCTCCTTGCTCAATGGGAGGCCTGCTTCTCCCTCTTCCACTCTTCTGCTTGTGTTCCCTCTCTTGTTCTCTCTCTCTCTCTCTCTCTCTCTCTGTCAACTAAATAAATAAATAAATAAAATCTTAAAAAAAAAAAAAAAAAGACTATGTATCTTCAACTTCACATTCCAACCAATAAAGGCAAAATAATTTCACTTTGTTGTGTTTCTCTGAATAAAAGAACAATAAAACAAGATAAATATAGTATAAATATAATAATTCACCAAATCAACATTTGGTTGTCAAATTATTTTCAACTTTATTTTAACTTTAACATAAAATTACTTTAAGTAAGTTGCCCTATTATGGTAAAGTGTTTACTCATTCTTTTTTATTTTTTAAAGATTTTATTTATGTATTTGACAGACAGAGATCACAAGTCAGCAGAGAGGCAGGCAGAGAGAGAGAGGTGTAGGCAGGCTCCCTGCTGAGCAGAGAGCAGGATAAGGGGCTTAATCCCAGGACCCTAATCCCATGGGTCCTACCCGTGGCCTGAGCTAAAGGCAGAGTTTTAACCCACTAAGCCACCCAGGTGCCCCAAAGTGTTTATTCATTCTACTTCTCATCGGATTAAAAATCCTTTCTCTTTTGTATTTTGAGTAATACTAAATTTGTAAGGCATCTAAATGTTTGACGGTAATACAATCTTCCATACATACTGGAAACGTTGAATATTCAAGATTTATTCAAGCATTTAACTGTCACCAAACACCTGTTAAGTGCTTGGTAATGTATTGAGATTAACAGAGATAATATCTGATTTCTACACTAAAGTGGCAAGAAAAAGACACTACACAACTTACAAGACAGTGAGAGAGACTCAGGTTGAGGCGTTTATAAAGGAACATTCAAATAATTATAATGAACTGAAATGACAGAGAAGCCGTCACAAATGAGGTAATATTTGAGTGGATTCTAAAGAAAGAATATAATTTTTCTATATGATAAATGTTTAGAAGGATATTTCAAGTTGAGGGTTAAGACATGGATTCTTAAAACAGAAAGGCTTGGGGCGCCTGGGTGGCTCAGTGGGTTAAAGCCTCTGCCTTCCGCTCAGGTCATGATCCCGGGGTCCTGGGATCAAGTCCCACGTCGGGCTCTCTGCTCAGCAGGGAGCCTGCTTCCTCCTCTCTCTCTGCCTGTCTCTCTGCCTCCTTGTGATTTCTGTCTGTCAAATAAATAAATAAAATCTTAAAAAAAAAAAATAAACAGAAAGGCTTGTACCGGGAACCAAAAGTGGCCACTATGGCTGTAAACACGGGTGTGTCTTGGCAGATGAAAGTCAAACATTAAGTAGTGAGCAGGCTAGGAAGGGTCCTAAATACCACATCAATGAATTTAAATTTTGTTCAGTAGACAAGGAGAGATAGCTGATGAGTTTTCAAGTAGGGGTTATATATCATTTTTCAGAGCAAAAATAAAACTTTGGGTATTAAATGAAGACTGACTTGTAGGAAGGGGAAATAACACAAAGAGAAAATTCAGTAGCTGAGTGTGGCTCTTCAGATGAGAGAGAATGAAGACCAGCCATTCTGAATGTGGGTCATATATAGGCCACAAACGTCCTTCCAGAAAACTTGCTATCTACAGAATTAGCTGAATTTAAATTCTGAGGCAAACAGCTGAATTTTCCTGGAAAATCTACATTCTCATCTTCCCACCTCAACATTGTGGTGGGACGGACATTGCACAGGCTCGTGCTGTCAGATGGACCCCCTAACCTGAGAGTTCTCTCCGACCACTGAATACCTTAGACCAACAGTGCTCACACACTACCATGTATTAGAGTCTCATGGAGGAGTTGGTATATCCTGACCACACCCACAGAATTTCTGGTTCAGTAGATCTGGAGTAGGGGCTAGGAATTTGTCTTATGAGCAATTATCTTGGTGATGGTAATTCTGGTAGTCTAGAGACCAAACCTTGAGAACCACTCATTGACAAAATTTTGAAAAATGGGGAGGTATATATTAAAAAAAGAAAGAAAAAAATCATATACTTCAGCAAAAATATAGAGATGTGTTAGAAGGATATTCTTTACAGACTTTTTACTAGGAGAGCAAATAATGACATCACATAAAATCCAAAAATAGAGGCTAAACTAATAGCATAATATAGCTATAACTGGGTAATATATAATCATCAAAATTAATGTACAATGATATTTAAAGAAGGAGAAAACGATAGATTATAAACTAGGAGAGAAACCATGGTTCTTTTGAATAAAAATCTGTCTCTGCTTATATACATGTACATATATAGATACATGAACAAAAGACAAGAAAGATGTCCCAAAATGTTATCAGTGACGGTCCTCTCTGAGTGGAGGAATTTATGAGTTATATTTATCTTCTTTTGATTTCATATGTATTTTCTTAGTATGTCAATAAATATAAGTCATCTTCAGCTCACACAGCTATCTTTAATATTGATGCAGAGTATGAATTTGGGTTGATAAAAACGATAAACAACTAACATTATCATCACTAACCCAGCAGGAAATAGAAAAGGCATTGTGTTGATCAAATTTTGCCCCAAATGAGAAGCTATATAGCTGTGTGCTTAGGGGCACAGAAAGACCTGATATAACATGGAACCCTTGAGTTTAAATGACCTTCCATCCAGGCAGCAGGATGAAATCCCAAGGAAAGACTTTGGACAGACTTTTATAACCGAGTGTGTCCTGATCATGAGTAGCTTGCATTAATGTCCAGAGAAAATGGAAACATTCCAGGACAAGGTCGAGGCCACAGGAAACAGGAAACTAATCTCCTTGAAGGAAAAGAGATAGAGGATGGGGCAAGCAAAGAAATCTTGGGGGAGATTTAAGGTTCTTACGGCATTTCAAATTATGTTATCTTTACTTTCACACAGAATTGAATTTAGCTGCCAAAAATGAATCTATTCTTTCTTTCTTTTTTTTTTTCTTTCAAAATAGTATTAAATTTATTTCAACAGGCTGTCTGAGCTATTCAGTTTTGTTATGAGCTGATGAAAATCCATCATCAGCCAATGACAGACCCTGCCTTTCCCTCACTCCAATTTAAGGCCTGAGCACAAGCAGCTAAAACATTCATGTCAAAAGTCAAGCATGTCAAAGGCAAGTCCTCCTCCACTAAGATTAAAACTCGGCCTCTCTTCCTACAGCCCAGAGTCACCCATCAAGGAATTCACTTTCTTGTCATCTTTCCGAGCGAAGAGCCATTCATTCTATCCGAAAGGTGTATTAATGCCCCTGAAGCCAGACACACTCCAGCTCTGATCTCATCTGTCCCCACAGGCTAATCAGAGCCAGACTTGATTCGAACTTGACCAGAAGGCCACAGGGAGGAGTGATTGTTGCTATGGCTCATCCCCTGAACAGTGCCTTTCCTTCTATGCAGTCAAGACTTCAGCAGGGATTTTTCCCCAAACCTATATCCTTTAATCTCCTCTCCACTCTCACCATATGGCACAGTAGTCTGTTCTACAGGAATCTAACAAAATTCAGTGTTTGGTACTTGTGTCTGAAAACCTGGGGTGACTTAAATTGCTGATAATTGAGCCCCAGCTGACACCCACGGTTTCTGAGTCCCTGGAGATAGGAACAGAAAAGTTGGAGTTTGGAAGGACCCCTCAGGTGACCCTGATGAAAATCCTGAATACCACTGACAAAATGGCTAAGTGTCTGAGTATCCAATTCAGATGGTCTACAGTTTCCTGATTTTGTGCATTTAGGAAAATCACTCTCTCAGGACCTGTTTCCTTGTCTATAAAATCAGGATAATAATACCTGAATTCCAATTACAAATGTGGAATTCAAACATATGTAAACCAGTCAAACAGAGCAAGCCAATACGTGTTAGTTACTATTATTTACTGTGATGATAATATGTTTACAGAAGTGGCAGCTACGTGAAGAAATGATGGATTATTAGAATAAACTGAATTCAAATTCCACCTTTTACACATGTGGCTTGCAAGAGACCAGGACAAGTCCTGGTGGAAAAGAATCTATCTAAAAGAGTATTGACTGAGACCTAGCATACGGCAGGTACGATTCTAAAGCCTTGGCAGATATTGATGAATGAGATAAAGAAGTTGCAGGGGAAACAAGTATAACAAAACACACACAGATTGGGGCGCCTGGGTGGCTCAGTGGTTTAAGGCCTCTGCCTTCGGCTCAGGTCATGATCCTGGGGTCCTGGGATCGAGCCCCGCATCAGGCTCTCTGCTCAGCAGGGAGCCTGCTTCCTCCTCTCTCTCTCTGCCTGCCTCTCTGTCTACTTGTGATCTCTGTCTGTCAAATAAATAAATAAAATCTTTAAAAACAAACAAACAAACAAATAACACACACAGATATGCACAAACATAACAGAATAATTTTGCATCTTGAAAAATCTGTAGAAAAAAATAAAGAAGATATTTGAATTGAAATTACTAGACCTGAGGCACCTATGTGGTTCAGTCGTTTAAGTGCCTGGCTCTTGGTTTCATCTCAGGTCGTGATAATCAGGGTTATGAGATCAAGTCCCACATTGGACTCTTTGCTCAGCCTGGAATCTGCCTGTCCCTCTCCCTCTGCTCCTACCCCAACTCACATGTTCTTTTTTATCCTCCCTCTCTCAAATAAGTAACCCTAAAAAAAAAAAAAAAAAAAAGAAAGAAAGAAAAGAAAAGGAAGGAAGGAAGAAAGGATGGATGGACTAGAACTCGGTAGGAGATAACTTTGGATTAGCGGACCCAAAGTATTCTCTATGAAGGTCATATTCAAACAAATCCTGAATGACCAGAAGGACACGGCCATGTGGAAGAAGATATTTAGTATATGCATTCAACATGCCTTATCACAGGTGATGTAAATATTGACCACTTGGTTAAAGTCGTATTTGTCAGGTTTCTACTGTGTAAAAGTGCTATTTTCCCCTGGTCAGTATTTGATTCTATGGAATTAAGTGACTAGTTCAGCTCACTTCTTCTAACAATATAATACTAGGAAGAAACCTCATTCCAATGGTAAACAGGCAAGAATAGTTCAACAGGAAAAGGCTTGGGTGTAAACTTATAGAACAAAATTCCCATCCTGAATTACACTTTGGATAATCTTAAATTTGTAGAAGATAAACATTTGACTGCATGATCACCATCGAGTCCTAGACAAGCTATTTCCTGATCTTGTTGGGGTTTGCTGAAGTGGAAATCCTTGTCTTTCTGAATTCTTTTTTTCTTTCTTCCCATCAGTTCATGTAAAATATTATGTACCTTCTGCTCAGCACTTACTCAGGACATAGTTGGACAAACCACAAATGCGGTCTTTGCCGCAGGAACATCTCTCAGACGAGGCACCCAGATATCCCCTGCGTGCATAGCCAAAACCTGGTGAAACAGGAAAACGGCTACCAAAATTCAAGTAAAACTCACATAAACCAAAATCTAATTCATCTATGTGCTTCCACGTGTTCATTCGTTCCAATCCATACCAAAAATCTTAAAAATTCTGTATAGCATTTTCCCCCAACTATTGAAATACGTTTTAAAACTACCAAATCAATGGTTCTCGAACTCTAGAATATTGGAATTTTCTGGAGGGTCTGTTTAAAGCAGAGGTTGCTATTCCACACCCCAGTCATTGAATCAGAAGCTCTGGCATGGGGACCAAGAATTTGGATTTCTGGTAAGTCCCAGGTGATGTTGATAGTGCCTATTAAAAGGATTACTTTGGGGTAACCATTACCCTAGCTAAATCATTGAATTCTCAGTCTTTTTATTAAAAAAAAAGAAAGAAAGAAAAAAGAAAAAGAAAGAAAGAAAAAAGGAAGGAAGGAAGAAAATAAAATTCTGGCTTTGGTATTTTAATGAGTTTAAAGTATCACAGGTTGTTGTTTTTTAAATGACATACATGGGGCTGCCTGTGTGGCATAGTCGGTTGAGTGTTAATTCTTGGTTTTGGTTTCGGGGGGTGATCTCAGGGTGGTGGGATGGACTCTTGTATGGAGATCTACGTTCAGCAGCGTCTGCTTGAGATTCTCTCTTCCTCTGCTCCTCTTGTCCATGCTTTCTCTCTATCTAAAATAAATAATTAAATAAATCTTTAAAAAATAAAAACAAAAGGATATATATGATCGGATGATGTTCGGAAGTACAGGTGGTATAAAGTCAAAAGACCACTCTCAATTTGGGACAACTCTTATGGCCAACCTAGTGTCTGAGTTCACTGTGGGTTTACCTCGGGCCCAGGCTGGTATGGGGCTCAGGACATACTAACCCCCAAAGATGGCACCTTGGCATAGCGAATATTTTAAACAGAAGGAGAGCAAGAAGATGGCAGAAGCAGAATGGTCCTTATGACTTCTTCCCCTTTCATCTTTTTTCCCTGAAACAGGTTATAAAACCCTCCTGTGAGAGATGCTCTCCCTCTAAAAACAAAGGGACACCACGAAGAATCCCAAACAAACAGGCCTTGCTCAGTTTCCCCCAGTTTGCTGTCATGCTCCCATCTGTCCAATCCGCCCCCATGACTGTGCACCATTCATCAGGTTTTTTTTCTTGATTCTTTATTTCCTAATGAAGACTCCTATGTCTTGAAAAACTGAAATAAATTTGCATGCTGTTCTTCTGCAAGTCTGTATTTGTCATTTTAAATTTCAGATCCATCCCGGGGACCCTAAGAGGTCTGAGCAAAGGTTTTTCCTTCTCTCTAGTTGCAACGCTTTGCAGTTCAACTTCTGTCTCCACACTCCCTCCTGCTTCTCTTCACTCCTCCAAACATGTGGGTCTGCAGAGTTCTCCCCATACGCTTTCTGCATAAACGTCTGCCTCAGCCTTGGAATGAAAACACGCCAACCCTTGAATGGGTGGGTGGTGACAGTATTATGTGTGTTCGTTGCTTGGTGTTTCAGGTTGCACAAACAGGCACTGAATTCTTGCAACCTTGACAAGTAGCAATTGTTTTCAATCAAATACTACATAAATTCGTGGGCATAGATCATCCCAGTTTGACTTAAAACAGGCTAAGTCAGAATTCTTAGATGGTGGTATTATTTTCACTCATATTATATATCATGGCAAAACACAATAAATTTCACATATTACTACAAACCACTTCCCTCCACCACTGACTTTACTGTGTATAAAGATCTGGCCAGTTTAGGGACGCCTGGGTGGCTCAGTTGGTTAAGCAGCTGCCTTCGGCTCAGGTCATGATCCCAGCATCCTGGGATCGAGTCCCACATCGGGCTCCTTGCTCGGCAGGGAGCCTGCTTCTCCCTCTGCCTCTGCCTGCCTCTCTGTCTGCCTGTGCTCGCTCTCTCTCCCTCTCTCTCTGACAAATAAATAAATAAAAAATCTTAAAAAAAAAAAAAAAAATCCCCTTTGTTAAAAAAAAAAAAAAAAAAAGATCTGGCCAGTTTAATAATAGTTCTTTAATTTAAAAAAAAAAAAGGAAGAAAGCTTATGGAAAACTTTCAGATGATGTAATAGGCAAATAAATGGATTATTTCAAATATGAAAAATATTTTAATATCCTAAACAACTGTTGCTGTGTAGATCCCTCCCCCTAGGACATATTTTGATCATTCATTTGGTTGGAGAATTTAGTTTGTGTTTTTAATCGCACTCATATTTATAATTTGCCTTTCAAAGATACTTTGGTCTATTTAAAATGTTGTTTTCTATGCCAGCTAATGTGGCCTGTGTGTGACCACAAATCTCCCTAGAGAAGGAACTGACCTCTGCTGTTCTTCTTTCTGTCTCATTTTTTCCCTGAAAGCAGGTGTCACATCTGTCACTACTTGGCCACAGTAGACTGTGCTAATTAACTTATGAATTATGTTCATGTGCATTGCTTCTCTCCTGTGAGGCATGCCTATTTGTTTATTATGTTACATCAGAACAGGGTTAAAGAGGGCCACCAGTTTTGCATAAACACTGACCTAAATGTTTGGACACTGGAAAGCATGTACGGTTTCTTTGTATTCCCCACTGTGCTTTTCTGTGACTGTGAGTCCATGTATCCTTGTTGATTGATCTGAATAGTCAAGGGAGATATCTTTGTACACATTGGTAGTGTCGTATAGGGAAGAGAAGAGGTTGGCTGCAAAACCACACAAAACACGTTATCACTGAGAAGTTGGGGAACAAAACTTTGACCATATCTTTTCTCCCCTGCCATCAAAATGTTACGGTCTCATGGTCCATCCTTTAATGCTTTGCTTTGAATTGGCTAATGGTGAACCGGCTGAAGCAATTACCTTTCATGCGTGTTTAGGAATTGAGAATAATCACTATATTTCCTCTTCAAATGAACAGATTTGAAACATAAAAATTCCATTCTTTAGGAAACCATTGGCCATGGGATGAAGGGGCTTAAGATACACAGTGAGAAAGAATAAATATAATACAGTTAGACTTTTGCTGCACCCTAAAGAAAGCAACAACAATAGCATAGTGATCTTGATGTACCACTTGCACTAACCAAATCCAGGCAATATTGCAACAATTATCACCCAAAATGTGAAGGTTCGAAGACCTGCCTAATTCCATTTAGATTTAATTATAATTTATTGGAGAATCAACTCTTTTCCTACCCAAATATGTTTCAATGCTTATCAAATTAGTCTTTTAAGAAAGGATTAACAGATGTAAATAGAAGTATTCACCAAGGCTAATTCTGAAACACAAGTTGTCATATTCGATAAGATTTCTATCAGTTGAAGTTGTGTATCAAATATAACCTCCAAATCCAGTGATAATAAGGTATAAAAGTCATCAATGTAATTCCCCTTATTTAGCAAATTTTTATTTATGATGCACCACATCAAGAAAAAAAGGTTCATGCAGCATAGTAGAGTCTGAGCTGGGCCAGGAACCAGCTACATAAACAAAGATGAATCATCCAGGTTCTCTAAGCACTAAAACTTCATTTCAAAATTGGGAATAATAGCTATTCTAAGTTCATTGACTTATTTTGAGAAATTGGTGTAATAGAGCATTTGACATATTGGGCAAGATTTATGGAACTACACTAACACAAGTCTCAAATAATTTACTAATATGCTTTTACATAAAACTATAAACTAGAGAATTTGATCACCCACAAAAATATACATTTTATAAATTTTTACATTAAGAAATTTCTTACATACATGAATTTTCCTTGTAATTGTACTTCTCCATCCTAAGGATTTTCCCTACTTAAGCATCAGGTATCCCTGATGTTCTTGCTGAGTTTGTGGTAAATAAGGCAAAAAAGCTTGCTCTTTAATGATAACTAAATAATTGAAATTGATCTTACTGCAGAAATTACATAAACCTGAGTGCTCTAAACATTTTTTAACATTTTAATGACTTTGAAAGTATAATATTGAATCTATTTAGCCACCAAATAAAATGAATACATTGTTTTTCCAATGATCAGGTTCACAACAAAATGCAAGAATCTATAGAAGTTTATGTATTTTTTTGCAACTTCCTAAGAGTCTATAATTATTTCAAAAAACAAAACTTTAAAAATAAAGCAGAAATAAAAGCAAAGACTTGAGTATCTAAAAGATAGTGCCATTGTCTTCACATATTAATATTATAGTATAAACTAGTGAAACTTTAAATTATCAGATGTTTTAATTCTCTCTCTCTCTCTCTCTCTCTCTCTATATATATATATATATATGTATATATCCTATTCAGTAACTTGAAAAAGCGTAGAAGAATTTTGCAACTTCTTTTCATTAGAATCTTAAGAATGATGTTAAGGTTACTTGATGATCAAGAGACACTTCCAGGAATGAGACATCAAATTAAACCAATTTATTCAATGGAATGTAAGCAAACTTCTTGAAAGAAGTTGTTCATGTTTATCTGGTTTAGTACTAAAACATTTCATCTGGGTGAACCTCTGAGATTTAGAGACAAAGGAAAAAGAAGTTCTCTTGTTTATTTTTTTTTTTTTTCTTAAAATGTCTACTCCCCTAGTTGTATCATCTTTATTCTCTCTATAGTGATTAATGTGAAAGTGATTATTATGATCTCCATGACTAAATGTGGTATCTGTGGTACTTGAGGATAGAAGAAAGCCCTAGTTCAGTAGTAATTTTGACATAACTCTTACTGTGAAAGGATGCTCAATGTGACGTTTCCTACTGTCTTGTTGTTTGGATTGAAAAACAAATACCAGTACCCACCCATTCCAAAGTATGGCGTTAGCTCATTTAGGCACAAAACTGAATTATTTTTGTTGCTATTGTATTACCACTGTTATTATTGTGAAGCTTGAATTAAACCAGGGTATATGATCACCCACATTGTAATCACTAAAACCTGGCTTTGCCACCCTTTGCTCATCTTCCATATTGAAGATCTTGTAAAAGGTGTCGAGAGATGGAAAATCTAGAGAAAGAGCTACATAGGAGCAAACTGTAATCCACAAAGAGCAAGACTAAAGGACATGTTTTCCATGAGCCAGAGAGAAGACAGATCGAGGCAGTTGACATCCAGTTCTAACAGAAGATAGGCAGTCACTGAAAGTGACTGAAAGAGGAGGACACTTAAAATGGACTAGCCAGAAAATGATTTTCTGTGTCAAAAGAACACCAATAAGAGGAATCCCCTGGAGATGTATCAGCAACCCACAACAGTGTCCACCATCCAGTATGCTTACACCATCGGTGCTAAAACACACATGACTTTTTCTGTTCCTTCCCTCATCTCTAGCTACCCTTGCCTAACCCTGTGGAATCCTAAAGGAGAAGAAGGGGGTGAAAAATGAGATTGAATAATGCATGTAGTATATATCTCTTCCTCTTGAATTTGGACAGGCACTTTGACTACTTTAACTGACAGACTACAACAGAAATTATGCCTTGTAGTTCCAGACCTCACCCTTAAGAAACTGGTAACTTTTACTACCTTTAAAATGTATTTTAAAATGAATTTAAAAATCCATTCTGCTTCTGTCTTTAGTAACGGAATCCTGATTTTATGTTAGTTTTCTATGTGTCCAAACAAAACCTACCTTTCCCACTTCTCTTGTAGTAACAGGAGGACAAGTAGTAAGCGAAAGCTGTTAGGTGAAACTATGCAGGAAGGCTTTTCAAGAGGTGAATGAATATGACTTTTTGCCCCTCTTTCCACTCTCTTCCTGCTTTTCTGCCTAGAACTCCATTGTGATAGCTGGAGCAACAACAGCTGTAACGTGATTTTAAGGCTAAAACCATGTATTAAAAATGTTAAAATGATAATAAATTGCCTAGATTTGGGACCACTATACTTGTCCTTGACTAATTATTTTTTTTAATTCATTTCATGTGATTCAGAAATAAATGTCTAGTGGTGTCTGGGTGGCTCAGTGTGTTAAGTGTCCAACTCTTGATTTCCACTCAGGTCATGACCGGAGAGTGTGAGTTTGAGCCCCACATCAGACTCTGTGCTGGGCATGAAGTCTCCCTCTGCCTCCCCTACCCCCACTTGTGCGTGCTCTCTCTCTCTAAAAGAAAGAGATAGATCTCTTAATTGAAATAGATCCTTCCTTCATTCCTTCTTTCTCTCTCTTTCTTTTTGAGAGAGAGAGAGAAGGAAGGAAGAAAGGAAGGAAGGTAGGAAGGAAGGATCTATCTCAATTAAGCCACTGCTATTTCTGAACTACATCCCCTAGCTGATTTAAGCATTTTGCCTATATGCAATATATGGTGTCACAATCAAAGTTGGTTTAAATAGAAAATCTAGAGGTTTCATCATGGAAAATAGAAAGAGGCTAAGGGAAAAGACTGAGCTACTGTGGCTGTTCATATAAGACAATGTATTAAGGTGTCTAATCAGTTCTGTGCAGCATACTAATCTAAGCAGTCAAGAAATATGAAGAAGACAGGCTGGCAGTAGCCATGGTTATTGAAATTGTGACTATGCATAAAAACCTGGTGACAAAGAATAGAATCTTCCTCAGGTATTATGGATTAAAGAGGGTCACAAATTACTGAAGCACTTCCTTTTAAGAGGAAGGGTCTATATTTCTTCCTCTTGAATTTGGACAGGCATTTTGACTACTTTAACTGGTGGACTATAACACAAATTATGCCTTATATTTCCAGTTCTCACCCTTAAGAAACTTTCACTACTGAACTCTTAGAAGGCTCATTCTCTGAAAGAGGAAAGCTAACTAGTCCACTAAAGAGACATTGTGGGATGTCCAAAATATCATATGGAAGGAGAGGATCCCAGCAGGCCAGCCTTCCAGCCCTTCCAGGTAACCATTCCCATTAATGTACCAGGCAAATGAAAGACATCATCTTGGACCATTTGGGCCAGCTCAGCTACAAACTGAATACTAAATCAAAACATGTGAAGCAGAATTGTTCCATCAAATTCCCACCCAAATGCCTGACCCACAAAATCATGAGCTGTGATAAAATAGTTGTTAGTTTAAACCATTAGGATTTGGTGCTTTTTCAAAGATTTATTTAGTTCATTGTTAGTTAAGAAAAAGAGAGAAAAAGAGAGAGTGGGAGGTAGGGACAGAGGGAGAAGGAGAGGCAGAGGAAAACTCAAGCAGAAATGGACTGAGCACAGAGCCTGACGTAGGGCTCGATCTCATAATCCTGAGATCAGACCTGAGCTGAAACCAAGAGTCAGACATTTAACCAACTGTGGCACCCAGGGGCCTGGGGGCTATTTTAAATGCAGTAACAGAAAGTTGGAATATAAGGTAAGTAAACCAGCAAGAGCTAGGACTCAAAGATAGGACATTAGTTCTCATTGAGGACACCAGAGAACTAGTAAAAATAATTTGATAATATAATTATATTTATATTTTATATTTATATTGATATTATATTTATATTTTATATTTATATTTATATTGATAATAAAATTCTAATTCTATTTATATTTTCTCCCACAAGGTTAAAACCTTGTGGGAGAAAAGCATTTTAATTGTGGGATACATGTATATTCTTTTCAGTTAATTAGCCTAGAAGACTTTAGATCCTAGATCAAATAAAGCATATACAGATAAGTACAAATGAAAAATACAAGAATCCAAGGTCTGAGAACATAATGATGAGTGCCACAGACCAAGAAAGTAAATTCTACAAGGAATGAATGAAGAATTGAAAATGGAAGTTAGTAGTAGACTTAGCTATAGGGATGCAGAAAGGCCTGAGGTAGGAAGAAAGAGGCAAGTATCCAGGTGTAAGGGGTGGAATGTATCAACAAATTGAGCATAAATTTAGTTACAGTAGTAAGAACTGAATTTTCATGAGAAGGAATGGAGAGAGTTGAGACACCAGGCAGTAAGTGAAGAAATCATGAAGGTATGAAAGTGACCAGCAAAACAAATTGAGTTCCTTTACCTTATGGCCTCTACCTCACCCACTCCTTGACTATGGTAGATGTAAGGGGACTTTTTTCTTGGTTCAGATATTTTGTTATAATTTGCAAGATGAACTCTAGGAAAGCTATGATGCCATTTACCATCAGTAAAGGTGTGCCCAGTGGATAATATGAGATTCTCTAGTGTGTCACCAATAACACCATCATTTAGGAGAATTATGCCATCTTATGGGTATGAAGTCTTGCATTGTCAGTTGAAATCCACAGGAATGTCAAACACAGGCTTGGCTATGTTTGGTTCATATTATTCTTTGGATTGCTTTCTATAGGTACTCAAAATATCTAAACTATCCTATCAAAATACCTGTGATGAAGGATTGTCTTGTCAAAGTCTTTGGTCTTTTGTTTTTCTTCCATCTCAACTGATTTTTTATGCTGCACTTTTTTTCTCAAATTATTTAAGAGAATGATTAAATAAGAAAACATGGAAAACAATTTCTTGCTTTATTTCAACTTTATGTACCTTTATTGTAATCCATATGCAGGATTGGGCTACTTCGTCATTTTATTTCCTACACTAGAAGGCTCATTTTTAATTTTAACTACTTTAATATACATCCAAAAAAGGATTATAGTAGTTCATTTGTAAGAAAGTTTCTTTTCCAAAACCATTTAAACTACTGTGTGTTTTTACTGCAGTATTCACGGGAAAGACAACTTTAGAGTCATTTACTTCATCCTGATGTAGTTCTATAAATCTGTACATAGCTATTACCTTTGTAACCCAAGAGGTTGTCCCAGTGAATCAGCTTTGGTCTTTTATTTGGAATAGTACCACTGCATATTTCATTTGGTCTTTCATGTGGTTCTATATACGCCATTGTTTAAAATGCATTACCTTTCTTTGTTCTGCCAGTTGAAGTGGAAACTAACCAAGTAAAGGTTGGACAAGATTACACAAGATGATTCATGTGTAGTGTAATGGTTTGAGATGAAGTGGGGGAGGGATGTTTTTGTACCTTGTGAACGCCAAAGACATATGCAACCATAATGGATGTCCTTAAGAACAGTTCATTTTTGATTCTAATGATCACGTTTAGTGTATTAAATTACCAACCTCAGCCACTTGAGGCCCTTTAGTATGTGTGAGCTGTTGGAGAATTCTAGAAAGAAAATAAGGTATGAATGAAGCACCATTTATGATTTGTTTACTGACCATCAACTGTCATATTTTTCTCTACTTGATCACACTTGAGTCTTTTTGTGGGCTTTTTTTTTCTTTCTTTCTTTCTTTTTTTTTTTTTTTTCTATTCTGATTTTAGATTCCTTAGTTAGCGTATGTCTAAATAACAGGAAGGCTGAAATGTGAAACTCCACCCAGTTCACTATCCTTTTCCTTTTTGTGACTGTGAAGGGAAGCTGAAAATCTCAGGAACACCATGTTTCAATTATTTTTATTTTAGACCACATGGGCAGAGAGTGCTCACCACTGTTTGACAGGATGTTGCTGTGTCTTCCTGGTAGGGGTCCACTGCCCTTCAAAGAGAGAGAATTGGATTCTTTTGAGTCTTAAAAAACAATGTTAGCCACACACACTCAGACAACACCTCACAGGGCTGCATCTCTGAGTGAGAACTTTTGAATGAAGCATGTTTTCTGCTATTTTCTCCTACTAAAGGGTGGGAACATATTACTTCTTGTGAGTTCTAGGAGCTCAGTTTCCTAACATTATGAACACTAGAGATCCAGAGTCCCTGACGCAAAACTTCTGAGGTCAAAGGCAATTCAGAATTCAGAATTTCTCAGATTGAAAATACTGCATGTTGTATAATAATTGAGATTGTTCTGGGCAGAATTATATAATAGAACACATTAATCATTCTGCAGTAAAATATGTGGGCAGTCGTTCTAAGGAGGATAGATAAAAATTGACAGTACTCTCAAGTCAATTCTGGATGGATTTTCCATGAAGTAGTTTAAGCCGTATCAGCTTTTCCCTCATGTAGGTTATAAAAGTTTTGGTGTTCAGAACTTTTTGGATTTTGGAATTGCAAGGGAGAGATTCTGTACCTAAATTCATAGGGTTTAGGAGCCTTATAGGTACTCACTAAATACTTATGGAAATAATTGGGGGGTTGAATGAATGGTTGACTACTTGAATGTGTGACTGAGTGAATGGATAGTTTTTCTCTCATAAAGTAGAAGGATAATATACTTTATAGTTTAATGAGACTTTAAACATGAAACCAGGTTTCTTATTAGGTTCTATATATCATCAACTAACTTCTATCTCTGATTACATTCTTAACCTTTCTTCTTGAGACTTTGTGTAACCATTAACTACAGCTACATTTTGACACAGAAAAACATGACATATAGGAAAGTAGATGTTATTCTTCTACAAAAGCAGATGTTGCTTAGTTTAAAGAGATTTTGACAGCATTTAATTTTTTTTAAAGTTCTTTTAGTTTATTAAGTTTGTCACACCCCTTGTGATTCTTTCTGTTGAAAAGTGTTCTGCACATTTAAGACGTTGTTATGTTTTAGAGATTTATTTTATTGTGTGTTTGATACTATTCAAAGAAAGAATATGACAAAACACAAAAACACACTGAACAAATTATATATGTTATCTTCACCCTGAAGTATTCTCTCATACTTTGAGACTGCCTTTCAGCTGACTGTTGTAAATAGTGACTTTCTCTCTGCCTAATCCTCAGGTGACTTATTCCAGAGCTGCCATATCCCCAGGTTTCCCAAGGACCCTCTGGAATCACACCTGTTGTTTCAGCATATTTATCTCTGGTTCTTCTACCTATGCTTAAAAGAATCCCAGTTTGGGTGAAAATTTTTATAATTACCTTAATTAAGAAAAATTCTCATATTTTTTGTTAAAAAATGTTCACGATTTTCCAGCAAATTAATTCCTTCTCTCAACCTTAAAATTCTATCACATGATGAACATTTCTGGTTTGAGTGACTATATTAAACTGTTTTCTAAATAACAATTAACCCTCAAGGGAAAGGATTAACAAGTTATTTTAATTCCTTTTTAAAGTGGTTTTGGGGTGCCTGAGTGGCTTAGTGGGTTAAAGCCTCTGCCTTTGGCTCAGGTCATGATCCCAGGGTCCTGGATGGAGCCCAGCATTGGGCTCTCTGCTCAGCAGGGACCCTGCTTCCTTTCCCCCTTCCCCCCCTGCCCCCCACCACCTGCCTCTCTGCCTACTTGTGATCTCTGTCTGTCAAATAAATAAAATCTTTCAAAATAAATAAATAAATAAATAAATAAAGTGGTTTTGTTTTCTATTTCCTGGACGGGGGGAAAAATATTTCTCTTTACCCACAGAAAGTCCTAAAATATGTTCTTACCATTTACCAAAGTTTTTCAGTAGAGCACCAATTTCCCCATGGAAACAAAGTCATTGGAGCTCCAATAAAAGGAGTTTAAGGCCAATGTGGCAGAGAAATTGAACACTCCCAAAATGTTTGCATTGCAAGGCCACATGAAAAGGCATCTTCTTTCCTACTCACCAACATGTTTCAGCATCCCCACAGTCTGCCAAGATTAACAGAGGTGCAAAAGCCATGTGTTCAACACTGAATTTGTTTATTAAAGAGGGAGGTAGAGAGAAATAAGTGCTGGGAAGGAATTGTTGAAAGTTAGGGTTTTTCTACTGCTGATAAAACAGAGAAAAAAAATATATACATATATATGTTTTCCTACACTGGGAAGAAAATAAGGATTAACTCAACAGATTGATGTTTCTACTTTTATCTGCAGCATAAACAAATATGTTTACTAGAATGGTAAATGACTAAAACTTCAACAGTGGAAGGGGGTGGGTAGAGTAACAATAGCATTGGTATTTGTTTTTTTCTAAAAAGAAAAATTATTTTGGCTCCCCAAATGTTACTAGATGGCCTCAATCACTGTGCCCATATTTCATGATTAAAACTGGAAAATGAACCTACTGGCTAACCTTGTTGGTTCCCAGAAATACATCCATTTACTATGAAACAGATTAATCCCCTTACCTGGAATAGGAGACAGTAGGTTAACTATATGGATTTTACCATTAAAACTAACAGAATGAGTCTTTGTCCAAAAGAAGGGAGTTTCCTCAACATGGACAGTGCATGGAATTTTTCCAGACCTCAATTCCATGTTTGAATCTAGTAGGATTTGCACACAAGTATTGGCTAGTAATGAGTATGATCCCATTAATTTTAGAGGCACTAGAGCAATGTTATCCCAAGCCCTCCTGACAGATCCTAAAACATTTTCATGAATGCCAGCACTGTTATGCACTGAAAGTAATGATCAAACAAACAAAACAAAAACAAAAGCTAAAAAACAGCACTATTCCCCAAAGAAGAGAATGCCTTCTCTTTGTTTTCAAATTAGACAAAAATAATGTCCCAACCATCTGGTCTCCCAAGAATCTCATGTCCTGAAGGTTGGCTGGAAAGATAAATTGGTGATATATTGACCATGCTTTACTAACTCAAAATTAAGATATATGGTTTGTTAACTACAAGTTCACAATCAGAATATGAAAACATAGGGCTATGCAAGAAAATTCTAGAGGTGTTATGATCTCAGACTAAGATCTTTTAGTTCAAACACATCACCTTTATAAAGGAGAAAACTGCCATGAAACAAAAGCGGCTCATTGACTAGTCTGGAACCAAGAATCATGTTCCCCATTCTACCAAGGCCCTATCTAGTGATTTCATTCCTTTATGCTTTGTTCAAAAAAAAAAAAAAAATTCAAGTACTAACGTCATGAATACATCAAGTAATCAGGGTAATAAGGGAAAGAAAACAATGGAACAATATTCACAGCCAGAGAAAAATGCAAAGGTAGCTCCTGGCTGTAAAAACAAGAGAGAAAAACTAGAATAGGATGATTTTCTCCTCAGACACAGCAGGGACATTATCTAAGAGGAAGTCAAAAGTATGCAAATGTGATTGGGTGCTGAATGTAAAGAACTTCCAAAGAGATTCTGAGCAGAAGCTAGTGGCTGGGGTCTTAATGAATCCTTGCGGGATTCCAGGGAGCCAAGGGAAAAGACATTCTCAGTTCTCAGGCATTTGCTAGGGTTGATGACCTACAGAGAAGGTCAATAGATACAGAGGTGCTTGTCTTTTATGTCCACATTTCCAATTCTGCAGAACTGGAAAGGATTTTCTTTTTTTTCTTTCTCTTTACAGATTATTGTAAAAAGTCCCTATTTTCTTCAGCCTCAGTAACATTCAGCCTGGGAATATGCTGCTAACTTTCTTGTCATTTTGCCCAAGAGGAAAAAATAAAATATATATATATATATATATATATAAATATATATATATGAATGAGTGTTTTCAGGTGCTCTCAGGCTGGGGTTCAGTTATTTAGAATTATAGAAACTCTGAGCTACAAGGAGGCTTAGAGACTGTTAGCCTTAGTGGTTCTCAACCAGAGGTGGTGGTTTTTGTCTCTCACAGAACATTTGACAGATCTAAGAGGAGTCACCATTGAATGGGAATTATAGTAACATCAATTGGGTAGAGCCCAGGAATGTTGTTAAACACCCTATAATGCACAGGACAGCCCCCTGCAACAAAGAATTTCCCCCAGTTCACAATAGTACCTAGATTGAGACACCCTTCTGAATGATTTCGCTTAATACAGGAGAGCATGGAGGCTCATTGGGGTTAAGTTGTGCTCCCTGATATTGAGCCCCATCTTAAGTTCTGGTCTCCTTGTTCTTTTTTTGTTTTTGTTTTTGGGGGGTTTTTTTGTTTTTTTTTTGTTTGTTTGTTTTGTTTTTTTTTTTTTGGTTGTTATTTTGTTTTGTTTAAAGATTTTATTTATTTATTTGACAGACAGAGATCACAAGTAGACAGAGAGGCAGGCCTTGGGGGTGGGGGGGAGTAGGCTCCCTGCTGAGCAGAAAGCCTGATGTGGGGCTTGATCCTAGGATGCTGGGATCATGACCTGACCCAAAGGCAGAGGCTTTAACCCACTGAGCCACCAGGTGCCCCAAGTATTGGTCTCTTTGATGTAGGAAAGATGCAAGGGTTCAAAGCCGATGGTCATAAAAGAATTCTTGAGATGTCTTTGGTGCAATAAGATGTTTTTATTGTTTTTATTAAAGCATGTGGACAGGACCTGTGGGCAGAAAGAGCTCCACTGGGGTCATGAAGACTGGCAACCTACAACTTTCAAGTTAGGAGAGGGTTAGAGAAAGTGTAGGTCTCTAAGGAATTTTGGAAGCAAGGTTTCCAGGACCTTGAGGAGGCTAGCTATTGTTAAGAAGAGGCGATTTATCATTGTCTAATAAAACCTTAGTCATAAAACTCTTTAGATGTATATCCGTGGGTCATATGCTTGGGGGATGATTGCCAATATATACCTTGGGGGTGGGTTAGAGATAAAGGAAGTCTCCGGAGAATTTTTATATGTTAAAATAGACATAAGATCCTGGGGGTTGGACTAAGATTGCCTTCCACCCTTAGCAAGGTATTAACATCAATATAGCTGAGTTCCTAAAAAAATGTCACTCTGCCTATTTTAAGGACTTATCAATGGACTGTAAGTAGTAAGGAAATTTTTTTTTTTTAAAGATTTTATTTATTTATTTGACAGAGAGAGATCACAAGTAGGCAGAGAGGCAGGCAGAGAGAGATGAGGAAGCAGGCTCCCCGCTGAGCAGAGAGCCTGATGCGGGACTCGATCCCAGGACCCTGAGATCATGACCTGAGCTGAAGGCAGCGGCTTAACCCACTGAGCCACCCAGGCGCCCAGTAGTAAGGAAATTTAATAGCGTTTCTTCTGCCTTTGGTTCCCACATTATCTTGCCTCCCTTTCCAGTGCTCTTTTATATTATACTTGGAACTACTATTTTGCTTTGTTATTTCTTGAGGCTGGTTCATATTTTCTCTTATAACACTCAATATTTTTCAAAAGGAATGAACTCTGTTGTGTTCTCTCAGTTGGTTAAGCATCTCTAAAACTGGTACATTTGCCTGCCTTTAAAAAAAAAAACATTTTTAAAAAACTAAGGAAGCAGTTATTCAATATGTCATTGATGGCTTCTCATGAGCATCTCATGATGATGAACACAGAAAGGGTCATGGGCTAAGGTACAGGCCTGGAGCCAGTGATACATATACAATATATACAGCAAACTGATCCCAAATGGAAAAAAAGTAAATTGAGAAACAACCTCACACCTTCTCAAGACTATAGTAGTATGGAGTGTTGATATTCAGTCAATTCTCTAGGTTTTTCCTAAAGAAACTCTCATAAAGCACAGTATTACTCTTTCTTTATCTCTTCTTTTTTGGCTTTCTGTGCAAGGAAGATAAATAGACCAACAGTCCCCATCATGTGAACCTGCAAACCCGTTCTTACTTGGCCAGCACAGAGCCCCCAAAACTATGTGAATTACTTGTTGGGTTAGTTGCAGCTCTACAAAATTATACTGTGAGAAGTTTCAGAAAATTTTAGTCCCTGATCTGGATTTCCTGGGTTTTGGTGACCTTGTATTTTCCATTATCTTAAAATCATATGAAGGCAAAAGCCTCCTGAAGAGGCAGAAACAACATCGATTTCCTTCCTTTGGGCCTTTCTAGAGTCAGGCACCTTCCAGGTGAAGGAAAGCAAAATTTCACCTCAAAATTTGTCTCCTTGGGGCCCCTGGGTGGCTTAGTGGGTTAAAGCCTCTGCCTTTGGCTCAGGTCATGATCCCAGGGTCCTGGGATCAAGCCCCACATCGGGCTCTCTGCTCAGCAAGGAGCCTGCTTCCTCCTCTCTCTCTCTCTCTGCCTTGCCTCTCTGCCTACTTGTGATCGCTGTCTGTCAAATAAATAAATAAAATCTTAAAAAAAAAATTTGTCTCTTTGGCATAGGACTATTCTAAGCTAATTATTTTTAAGAAATCCAGACACAGAAGAAGCTCAGAAAACTGAGAAGTGACTCTTGTCAGAAATATTTACACAGGTAAAGGGAATCTCCGTTTGTTAAGGGTGTCTCCCTCATTCCAGGAAGTGGAGGAGGAACAAATCTCTAGAAATTCTTATCAATGAAGAAGGCAATGACTTAAACCTACATAACAACCAGACAGACCCTTAGGTACTGTGCCTTTGGGTAACCTGCCAAAAGCCACAACTGGCTTTCCCCACCCCACCCCCAATAGATTTCTTTTATCTTTAGCTGGAGATGGTATTTAGGGTGATGGCTTGAGCCATTTCTGGGTGTTACTTTGTTCTTCTGGGTTCTCTCCCATGTATACAGGAGGTACACATGTTATTGATTTTGTTTGTTTTTCTCCTGTTAATCTGTCTTTTATCATGAGGAGGATCTACTAAGATCCTAGAAGGATAGAGGGAAAATTATTTTTCATGACCCCACACACGATTCAATTTGACAAATTAAGGAAAGAAGAGCAGAATGAATTTTCTCTTCTTTTCTGAGAGTGATTCCTGAATATCTCGTCTTTTTACTTAGAAGAATGTAAACCACCTGCACTTGAGCCTTATTTTGATCAGCCTTTATACAAACATATTGATTCTTCACCTATAACACATACCCCTCATAAGTCTATTTATTTCATCTCTTTCCCAATAAGGGACCTGTCCTTAATTATTTGTAAGCAGTTTTCTGCAGAAGTTACTAAATTTTTGGAAAACCAGCATTCCTATGGTTTTCAAATTTCCTAAGACCTTTTCTTTTTGAAAAGCTCTATTTAATTTAATTAATTCTGCCTCAGTATATAATGAACTGAAGCTGTTCCCTATCACAATAATTCCAGGAAACGCATAAGAACTGTTGCTGTGGATCTTGACCAAAAATCTTAGACTTGGCAAAACCAAAGAACTTTGTGGTATCTATCTATTTACATTCTATCTATTTACAGTCCAAACATAGTTAAAAATGTATATCCTTATTGACCTTTATCTTTAAAGATGGATTAAATGCTTTCTCTTACATGAATTTTATTATGTTCTAAAACTTTACTAATGTGCAAATATATTGAAGAATTACTGTGTTAGAATTGGTCAGAGACCCTTACCAAAATAAGGATACATTGTTATGAAATGTATCAAGGGTTATTTTGACTAGAAACTATGTGACTTCATATATATACACATATGCACACACACACACATAGATATATATACACATATACATATACACATGGTTGCTTTATTTATCACAACATGTTAACATCTGATTATATACCTGTGATACCATGATTTATCAGAAATATATATTTTGTCATTCAGATGACCAAATTATATTTCTTATATACATTTGGTCTTCATTTATAGTTCCTGGCTCACAGCTCCCCAAATCCTTGGGATTTCCCGAGTGATGAGAGCAATGGGAGCATCTTTTTGTTATAATATTTGGTCTCTTGTCCTCTATTCCTAAAAATGCTTCAGAGTCATAAAGGTGAAATATGAGTGTTGTTATTCATAACCAGCCCCTTCTCTCCACAACTGGATTTATATTAATGAGGTGATTTTTTACTTAGCACCTAAGGATTGGAGGCTGGTTGCCAAGGGAACAACCATGAATACAGGATTGGAACTTCAAGTCCCACCTAATTTCTGGGAAAGGGAGAGAGGCTAGAGTTTGAATCAATCATTAATGGCCAATGATTTAATGTGTGATGAAGTTGCCATTAAAAAAAAAAAAAAAAAAAAAAAAAAAAAAGAAGAAGGTGGCTCAGAGAACTTCCAGATTGGGAAACCAGAATACTTCCATGTGCCACCATGCCAGGCCCCAAGATCCAGGAGGACAGAAGCTTCTTAGTTCTGGACTTCGCCCTATCTCTTTACTGGTTGTTGAATTGTGGCCTTTAATATCCTTTGTAATAAATTTAGTAATCCACTGAGTAAACCATTTCCTGAGTTCTGCGAGCCATTCTAGCAAATTAATTGAACCCATAGAGGGTGTCACAGGAATCTCTGATTTATAGCCATTCAGTCAAGAGTAAAAGTAATGACTTGGACTAGCGATTGGCATCTAAAGTGAAGGGGGGAAACAATCTGGTGGGTCTGAGCCATTCACTGATAGGATGTGCTGCTATTTCCAGGTAGATAGTGTTAAAATTGACATCCTGCTGGTATCTGAGAATTATTTATTGGGAGGAGGAAGCCTACACACACACACACACACACACACACACACACACACATTGGACCTGGGTCCACAAACCCAAAAGAATATCTCAGCTCTGAATTCCTCCAGTGCCTAAAACATAAAAGCACTCAAAAAAATATGTACTCAATAAATGAATCTGAATCTCCTATTTGATATTGGGCCCTTTGAGGACAAGACTGATGTTGATTAGTTTGTGATTCTTTGATGCAAAATACAATGTTTGGCAAATATTCAGAGCACACATATACAGTCCCCGAAAAGAACTATCCCAATTAAAAAAATGATAATAATTCTGAGCTTCTGGTTCAGCATAAGAACTTGCCTCACATAGAAAAAACAATTAAAAAAATGTTTACAAAGTTAAACACATTAAACAATCCTATATTTATTGCTCTCTTTTTTGTTTCCAAAAATGTGACATGGTGTCTCAGCTGAAAAGCCACTTCAAGAATGTAATCTCTCTTCTTACTCATTTCCCTCATCATATCAGATTGTGCAGTGTGATCATGAAGCACCTTGAGCCCAGGCTTATACTATCTTGGTTCAGGTCAAATCACTGTAAATATTAAAGGAATTAATAGAGCGAAAATGCACCAAGTAATACATGACACACAATAAATGCTATATGGATTAACCATAATTCCCGAAGCATTCTGAACAATTTTCTCACAGATGCATGAACAGATAATTACCAGACAGATTCCACATTTAGACTGTCACCTCCAGGAGGATTAGTTAATGAAGGATTTCCCCTATTTTACCCTCAGCCTCTTGTTTGGTGTCTAGAATACTGCATCATACATTCAATGCAACAAACATTCATTGAGTTCTTACATGCCAGCTCTGTTCCAGGTTCTTCAGTGCAAAGAAAACTGATGCAAAATATGTGCCCTTGTAAAGTTCACAATGAACGGATGAGACAGAAAAGTAAAATGGATTAAAATAATGGGAGGTGACAAATGTTAAATGAAAATGAACATGGCCCTGTGGGAGCAACAGGCTAAAAGGCTACTCTAGTTGATTGGTGTGTGTTTGTAGCTAAGCTTGTAGAGCGCTGGGGGTGAGGGTGGGGGAAAGAGGAGGGGGTGGAGAGATCAGAAAGAGGTGGGTCCAGCACAGATTTTGCAAAGGAGGTAGCAGCTGAGTTGAATCATTAAAGATTAGCAGGAAGAGGAAAGAGCGCTCAGTGGTGCTTTTTGTTATGTTTTGCTTTTAATTTTTAGCAGCGGAAGCTTCCAGTGGGGGAGGGGAAAGCAACATCTCTGGGTGGAACAAACCTATGTTAAAACCCACAGATAAAAAAGAGCGTGACGCATTTACCTTTAAGTTACCAATAATAACAACAAAGTACAGTAAATTCATAATCTGCGGAGTACATATCATTTAAATGTATGTTTTTTGCTTTTCATTTTTTAATACCGGACTACAGATACACTTGTCCAACCAGTCATTGTTCACTTCTTATTCAGGATCACAGTCGACATTAGAGTGTTCTCTCTCACCATACTCATAAACCAAAACCTACTTTGGGCAGCTCCAGTCACCTTCATCCTAATGATGTCGCCCCACTTCCCAATCTTTTGCTTGTGACCATAACACCTTTAACACTTTAAAGATTCAGTGCATGATTTTAAGGCACTTAGAAGAATGTCAGTTCTTTTTTCTTTCTTTTTTTTCCTGTTTGTTAAAATGTGTACTTATATTTGTTTCTTTAATTCAGTAATGTATCTGTTAGAGTTCAAGGGCTTCTCTTGAAAATTAGGTAGAAGCTGGGGCGCCTGGGTGGCTCAGTGGGTTAAGCCACTGCCTTCGGCTCGGGTCGTGATCTCGGGGTCCTGGGATCGAGTCCCGCATCGGGCTCTCTGCTCAGCAGGGAGCCTGCTTCCTCCTCTCTCTCCCTCTGCCTGCCTCTCTGCCTACTTGTGATCTCTCTCTGTCAAATAAATAAATAAAATCTTTAAAAAAAAATAGGTAGAAGCTTTAGACAAATGGCTATTCCATACCTGAGTGATGGTCCATTTCAGTGTATGAATTGATCAGGCCAATCTTTCTCAGCTGTGAAAATGCTGATTTAAAATACTCATTCATTTAATTACATGGTTTGGCATGTGATAAGACATACCTCTAGATACCAAATAACATTTTATTTCAATGCTATATAATCTTGCAGAGGGGCTTTATTCAACAAGGGATCCAAATTTCTGGTCCAATTTAACTGGGTGCAGTTATTTTATTAGTCATGATCCAATCAAGAGAGAGAAACCACACAGCAATTTAAATAAGAAGAGCTGAATATAGCGAACTATCAACTGTAACAGTGGCATAAAATTATAAAGGAAAAAAAAAAAAAAAAAAACCTCGGAAGGATATGTGAAGGCTCAGGGAGAATACCCAAATGAGGAACAACTTGGAAGGCAGAAAGAGAGGTTGAGGGAAACCCCAAGGCTGAGATTTATTGCAGAAGGCAGGCTTGTAGTTGCACTGGATGGTGAAGTAGTTCTGGAGGCCAGAACTAGTCAAATCAACAGGCAAGTAGAAAACATAATTCCAGGGTACAAGCAGACTGAAACCCACAGGTATGCATAGAGGAGGACTGGGGGTGCTGGAATTCTGTTCACCAGCAGGATGTTGCAAGGCCTGGTGTGACTGTGTGTGACCTGTGAGGACCACTGAGGCAATCACCAGGCTGGAGCCCCAGCTACAAGCTGTTTGAGGGATTGCACGATCTGGAGTGGAGGACATCTGGCAAGAGTACAGCAGAAGCAGAAGCAAGAATAAAACCAAAGAGGAGTGGACCAGGACCCAGATGGGAATTCAGTGCCTCTACTATAAGTTTTACCTTGTGCTCCTTGCAAAGACTGTACATGTAAAGCATCCATGCCACTATCACAGAGCAGGAAAGGAAAGGATTGATTTTGGTCTGGGGATAATAATTTGATAACTAGAACAGAACGAGAGCAGCTACCTAGTCCAATTGCTCAACTGAAGTGGAAATCAACTCCAAATGTACCTTCTCCCCATGGCTCAGTTGGCACTTGTACAAGTTATGGGCACCCACAGTCCTCTCCACTGTATTCCTCCTCTAAAACATATCCCTTATCACAGAAAATGAATAAAGGAAACACAAAACCACCTGCATCACAGTATTAAGAACATGGAACAATTCCATCTGTCTGCAGCATAGCATGAATTGGGGACAATGAACAGTTGAATCAGAAAGAAACCATCAGTGCTAGATCACAAATGGTTTCATATGTCCAACAAAAGAACTTGAATTTTACCTTTTCATATTGAGAAGATGGCAGAAACCATGGAAATTATCAACATATGTTTGCAATTTTCCATATTCTACATAGGTAGAATCATGCCACTAATTCATGCCAAGTAGTGCCATTCAAGTCGGAAGCAATTAAGAACAAGTGTGCCTCTCCAGCCATATAACTGGAAGCACAGGACTGCAGAGGTGGAATTGCTCAATGGAAACAATCTAGGACCCTAAGTCACTGCTTGGAGCGGGCGAGCTACAGAGGAGAACTCTCGGACCATGCTAGACTGTGATATTCGTGATTAATAAATCTTTATTTTGCTTGTCTAGTCACAGAGATTTAGGAACTTATTTGTTATGGAGCATAATCTAGTCTAGGATTATAAGCTGGAGAATAACATAATCAGATTTGTTTATGGAAAGATGTTTTTGTCTAAATAAATGTAAGCTCACTTTAGTAAAGTCGGATTGAATTAAAATAAAAACAAGTTGCCAAAACCATATGTATTGTGCATTTTACCCCAGATGATGCTACAATATCACTGAGCTTTGGTGAGAGTAGTATCAATGAAATTATGATAATAATTAAGAAATTTTACTTCATATAAGAAACTCAGAAATAAAAAAGTCCATGAACTATCTTATATGTAAAATGAAAGTCATGTATGTTCATGCTTTTTTTTTTTTGACATATTGACTTCTCCAATAAACACATAAACACTAAAGCACATTAACAAACACGGTGGTTGAAACGTCCATGGTTGAAAGGTCTCTGGGTGGCTCTGTCCATTGAGTGTCCAACTCTTGATGTTGGTTTGGGTTGTGAATCTGGGGTCCTGGGATTGAACCCCAGGTTGGGCTTTATGCTCCACAGGGAATTCGTTTAAGGATTCTTTCCCTCTCCCCCTGCCCCCTGCTACTTGCACTTGTTCTCTCTCTCTCTCTAAAATAAATAAGTCTTAAGAAAAAAAAACAGTGGTTGAAATAAGCTTCCTGGTATTGCTGAGGTTTGTGATGACTGGAAGAGGTGATGACTGAGAATGATCAGTACCTCAGGGCACCATGGGATTATAAGTTGATGACTGCCCGAGAATGCCCATTGTCATCACATATGTGCACACATGTTATGGCTACTCACTGTTACATAGAGTCATCATATAATTATTGTCCAAAACCACAATGCCTTGGCACAAACTTGATTCTGTTGTTAATGTGGTCATTAAGATCAGGAAGAAATAAAAGTCTTTTCCTTTTTTTTTTTCTTTTTTCTTACCTTCTCTCCTTCCTTCCTTCCAAAACAAGGATCTTTTCAAAGATCAAGGAGGTACAAACACCTGAGAAAGGAATCTCATCACCAACACCTGGAAAAAAGAGAGGTAGGCAAATATTACAAATACTGTTATCATTATTTCAAATCACTCACAGATAAGATTTGTCTTCCTGCCACAAAATTATTCCAAGATATTTATTACTTTAATAAAATGGGACTTTTGTTGTATGATTGTAATGGCCATTTATTATTTGATATAATTTATAATTATAAATAAATTATTTGAGGGACGCCTGGGTGGCTCAGTTGGTTGGACGACTGCCTTCGGCTCAGGGCGTGATCCTGGAGTCCCGGGATCGAGTCCCACATCGGGCTCCCAGCTCCATGGGGAGTCTGCTTCTCCCTCTGACCTTCTCCTCGCTCATGCTCTCTCTCACTGTCTCTCTTTCTCAAATAAATAAATAAAATCTTTAAAAAAATAAATAAATAAATAAATAGATTATTTGATATATTTGATATAATTATAAATTGATATAATTACTTGATATATTAATTATAAATAATAAAAAATATCTGATATAATTTTGCATCCTTTACCTTTGTTTTTCTATTTGTTAAGGTCTATTTCTCTGTCCCCATTCTAAGTTAAAATTCTGAACTAGTATTTAGAAACTTATTTTAATATTTATATTTTTAGATTTATAATCTTATATGTCAATAATATAAAAATAATAACAGCAGACATTTATACAACACTGTGCAAAAGACACATTTCTAAGCATTTCACACATACTTGTTTATTTAATTTTTATAACAAGCTTATAATGGTGGGTACCACAGTTATCTGCATTGAACATGTGAAAAGGAACAGAGAGGTTAATTAATTGGCCTCAGTCACAGAGTTACTAAGCTGATGAACCAGGATTTAAGTCCAGATGACTCTGACTTCATAATGATTTCTCTTAATTATAGAATTTGGCCTGTGTGGGAGTCTAATAAGTGAAATGGTAATCACATTATCACAAAGGGAAGCCTTACAATTCAATCAAATTATCCTACATCAAAGCCTCCATTTATTAGTAGGTCTCTCCTAAAAGTATCTGTATCATTTTGGATATGCCATCTATCCGAAAATTCAAATATAACCAAACATTAGGTCCTACTTTATTCACTGGCACATGTTAATTTTTTTTTGGGGGGGAGAGGGTGTTCCCTCAACTTGGCATTTCAATGAAGTCTATAAGATTTTAATGGTGTTTAATACATCAAGTATACCCTTGATTATTTAATGTTTGATTTTTCTTTTTTTGAGGGGGGACCTAAATAGAACTTGGGAACAGATTTTCACATTAAATTATGAAATTAGAGTCGCAACTGTCAAGGTCCAAATGCCTTTTCTGAAAGGATATTAGTCAAGACAGGCATTCTCTAAATACATAATTGTATAGTAAAATGATTCGTGCATATATACGTGTGCATATGTGTATATGTATACACACACATAAATGTTTATACATATTTCTCAAGGAAAAAAGTGGCAACTGAATTCATGCACACACACAAACAATTTGAAGAGTAGAATCATTAAGTTAAAGAGAATGAAGTGTTTCAAAGCAGCAAACATCCTGTGCCAGGATGGGGTCTGGACGGCTGGGGGTGGGGGGTGAGGGTGTAACAAGTGGAGAGATTCTCAGTGGATGTGGGAGTGTGTGGAGAAGTGGAGCTTTTCAGTCCATATATTAAATTTTGTTCAAGAAACGCATAACTTTGTATGTTGATACTGGAAACCGGCTTTCTAAAAAAAATTAATACAGGTCAATTATTATATCCACAATTCATACAGGACATTGGACCATTAGACCTAAGCCTAATACCTTTCTTTGATATCAAACAGTGCTCTTTAATAAGTTTGAATTGCCTACTTTTAAGTAAGCAAATTAGCACTGAGTACCTATGGCCTAAAGAAAATCTTAGCCATGGAGAAGACAGATATTATTACTGAATAGCTTACCCATTTCCTTTTTAAAATGAATCTTTGTAGGCTTTTATTGGTTTAGTTTTCATTTGTTTGAAAATGCTTTCTTCTTCCTCTTTTTGGTTGGTTTGTTTGTTTTAAAGTCCTGCACCATGGGGAGAGGAGTAAAGAACAACTTTTCTGAAAGTCTTTTGTGTCTGTTCATGTCTGCTAAGGAATTAATCCCAGACCTGGCTGTTTGTATGACAATGTTGATATCTGATTCTGTCACTCAAAGGAAAATAGGAAATTTTCCCTTGGTATCAATATTCCTGAACTTTCCTGGATTGGGTGAAATGCAGACACTATTACTCTGAATTTCATGTTTTCCTAGAAAGAATGGTTACCTTTGACAATTTAAAATTCATATATTATTAACGTATTCTTTATTATTTATTTGAAAAGGGTTCCAAACCAACTAAAATTAAACCAAAAATTTTAGTCTGGTCTTATAACTAGCATTTAAAATTTCAAGCTATTTAGCCTGTTGTTCATATTCTGTGTTTTTATTTCTATTTTTTCCCTCCCTACTGTTCCTCATCTTCTTCATCTGTGCTATTTTAAACACTTTTATTTTAAAAGGTCACTATTAACATAATATTCTCGTGAGCATTGTTGAGAAGAAGATGCAAGTAAACCATATTTTATCCTATAAAATTTTGGTGATATACTTGATTAATTGCTTTTAAAACTACAAAAATTAAGCTCCAAAATTGTCTGATTTCACTGCTATTCTGAGAAATAGCTTAATTTAAAAATTAGAACAAAGTTTAAAATACAGAAGGCTACATGTGAACTATGCAAACCCAGTTTTACCTCCTGTCTCTCACTCAAGGAACTCATTCCTTTTATCTTATCTAAACCTAAGCCTCTGAAGGCTTTCTGAGAAATAATGTGAAAGAACATTTCAAGTGGTACAAGGTTAAGCAAAAAGTTTTCAAAAATGTCCTCAGTTTGGCTATGTAAGATCTCCATGTCTATATTTAGCCTAAAAGGGGTTGAGAACTCAATTAATTAACTTTTATTTAAGACTTGTATTTTATTCCTCTGTGCATTGTGGAATTTTACTAGCTCCTTTTAATTGCAAGCTCCTTGATTTTAGTTACCAAGTTTTATTTGGCAATAAACTGTAAAAGTAATCAACAATATTTGAGAAATAAATGAAAAACTATTCTGTTAGGGAAGTTACCTATATTTCCCTCTGATTTCCTTCATATTCTGCCATGAAAATATCTACTTATGGCTCTCATGAGAAAAAAAATGAATGGAGGACTTAGTTTGAGGGGTTAGTCTGGAACTCAAACAATGATTTAGCATCTGGTACATGGTAGACATGCAGTAGGTATTTGTGCCAAACATACTCAGTAATGACTGCTAATAGCTTAGTGGCTGTTGACAACTGTTCTTCATAATTCTTACCCTCGCTACTTGTGCAAACTTATTTACCTTCTATTGTAAGAAGGAAGGCCAGTGTGCATAATGTCTTAAAAACTGGCTCCTGCAACAGAAGCAGTAAGAACCTCCCAAAGAGAAACACAGTATTAGCATTTCCAACTTCTGTGGGTGTTCTGTGTTCAGAATGTCTCTCTTGTTTTCTGGCCTTTTTGTTAATCAAGTTTGGCTAGCTGAGCTGGGCATCCAGATCCTTTAATATTCAGACTACACGGCTGTGATCTTCGACCCTGAACAAGTGTACATGGACTGTTGTGTGACATGTTCCTACCCTTAGGAGCTCTGTAGTTGGCTCTACAGACTTCACCATGCTCAAACCACAGAAGTTCCCCCGCAGAATGTTTCCGAGCTGAGGCCACTAAGATTGGTTCCTGCAACCTTACACCACTTTGATTGGGTCCCTCTGGCCTTAGACTAATTTGATTGGTTCTCTCTGGCCTTAGACCACTCTAATTGGTTCTCTGACCTTACACCAATCTGATTGGATCCCTCTGAGTGTAGACCATTCTGATTGGTTCTCTCTGACCTTAGACCACTCTAATTGATTTCCTCTGGCCATAGACTACTTTGATTGTTTGTTCTGTTCCCCATACTAGCTCCTCTTTCTTTTTTTTTTTTTCTTTTTAAGATTTTATTTATTTATTTGATAGACAGAGAAGTAGGCAGAGAGAGAGGAAGGGAAGCAGGCCCCCTGCTGAGCAGAGAGCCCGATGTGGGACTCGATCTCAGGACCCTGAGATCATGACCTGAGCCGAAGGCAGCGGCTTAACCCACTGAGCCACCCAGGCGCCCCTAGCTCCTCTTTCTTAAGACTCCTAGGTTTATGGTTGAGACTGCTTTGCTCTTTTGGCTTAAGTGGGAGCTTGACTCATAGGCTTCACATGGACATAGCCCTGCTCCTGTCCTGCCTTGTATCATACCTTGTGTGAATACATTCAGAGAATCATGGGGATGGTTCACAGATTAAAAAAAACAGGCATGTAAAGAAAGCCTAAAGAACACAAATTATCTAGCCTGGGAAAGTGAAACCTGAAAGACAGCCTAATAATGGTCTCCAATTATGCCAAAGGTTATGTTAGCATCTTAGCGCTGCAAATTGCAACCAGCTGTCTTTACTCTCTACTGGGGACAGAAATCGTGGGCATGAGTGTCAATTACAACACCAGAGATCAGAGTTAGGCATTAAAGAAGAATATCCTGATGGAATTAGCTTACAGCAGTTTGCTTACAAACAGAACATATGAGATAAAATGAATTCAATCTCATACTCTTGATTTTCTTTGGGTGAACTGGAATATTGAACACTTGAGTGACTCAGGTTTTCAGCTGGCTCATCACAGCCATAGTATTAAAGGTCACGTGTTCTCCAGGTGATAAGAATGAAGACTGAAGCTGACATGGACACTCTCAACTTTCACCTTTAGCTCCTCTCATTTCTCCATCATCTTACCGCACCTCCCCCAATGTATTGCTTTATTTTTCTGCTTCTAGTACTAATTTTGCACAAAGGCTATGAGAGCCAAGCAAGACAAAGTATCTGCTCTTGGTGCCAGTTAACATGGGACTTATGTTCAAGTGTGTCATATCACAAAATAGCCATTTTAAAAGGAAAGCATTGTGCTGTCACACATCTTTCATTCATTTATTTGAAAGATATCCTTTATTTATTCACCTAAAATTAAAAAAAAAAAATCCCTGTGCAAAACATATGGAGTTAGGCACCCTGCTATCAGTGCTAATGAAATTGTATTAAGTCATGGTACCATTCCTTAATCACTTTAATTGTATCCTGTATAAATTTATAAGCATTTATTTGGGGCTTAGTTCTTTTTTGCGTAGAACCCCAACCTCTGCAGAGAAACATTCTCTGACTCCCCAACTCACCTAGTTTTCTGCTCTCATTTTAGGGCTTTTCTCCAATTCATGTGTATTCAGAAAATCTTTTTATGAGTGTATGGTGATCTAATATCTATCACCTATGGCATCTGAGAACTAGTCTGGATATATGTCCATTTCGTCTTCAAAATTATCCATAAAGATTACATCGAGCCAACTTTCAGAAATCAGTAAAACCTATTTTCTTAAGTGACCTGAAGGAGTATCACCCATGAGGTAGATGGGGCTGTTATGCTAATATTCTTTTCTAGCATTCCTAAGGTAGATAATGGTCCCTCTCACTGAGGCAAGTAAGAGTGGTGAATAGTTCATTACCATATAGAGAGGCTTTGCTCACCTCTATCAAAAGTCCTGCTTTGTTTTTGTTTTTGTTTTTTTTACAAAATTCTGACTCTATTAATATCAAAAAGTATTTCCTGTATCCCTTTCAGTTCTGTGTTATACATGTTTGTGTCTGTAAGGATGGATTCTTTGTTCAAATAGTTTATAACATGACCGGGGATTGTCTAATGTGTGCCCATCTAACAGTTGCCAGGCTTGATCACAAGCATAACTCATTAGGGGCTTTGAGGGGGCCATCTTCTTTCCACCCTGAAAGCACCCCTCCTCTAATCGCCTTGTTCAGAGTCAGTTTCCCTTTTTCCCTTTTGCTACCATAGCTACAAAGATGCCTCTCTTCTGAGTCTTAACAACATCCATTCATTCCTGAGAATTTAGACAAATCTATGAGGACGGTTCCATGTGTGTAGAGTTTTCAGTCATAAGACAATACTCAGTACCTCCGAAAAATCCCTGGATTGCTTTGTCTCAGGTCTCTCCTAATTCTGGCAATCCATTAGAGCAAACCAACAATTGCAGGCATGCTCCTGGAAATTTGGTGTGCTCAAAGGCTTAACAAGTGTTGTAGGTGATTCTGATGTTCACCACAATTCGAGAAACTGATGCTAAGGAACTTGTCATAGATCATGAGCCCTCCTAGACACAACTCAATAAAAACTAAATTGGAAAGTTTTATTTTAGTGTTTGAGGATGCCCTAGCATCTTCTATCGGAAATCACTGCTCTTCTGACTCAGTTGGGCATACAGAAGAGTTCATCAC